>NC_066316.1:29548904-29850070 GCF_022539315.1 Serinus canaria
AAACATCAGAGGAGTGAGGTTCTTGAATGGCTTGCCAATAGGAAGCAACAGGAGCAAAAGCCATTGGAGACAGAGATCGATAAATTAACTAAGAAAATCCTGCAACATAATTTCCTGCAATTAAAGAAACAGTTTATTCCGTGACTCAGGAGGTCTCTTTCAGTCTGGCATACCTCATCCTCTGCTGAGCCAAGACAGGACAGATAAATAAATAAAAAACTGGAGACAAGGTACATTAAAAGTGGAATATTGGCAGGGCAGCTAGAATAAGGGTGAGTCTGCTTTATTTATTAAGCAATTTGATGGTAGCTTTTTTGAGTGGCATTTATTCACCTGAATGTACTTATGTATTTTCAGGTAAAAATTTGGGTCATAAGGGAAACAGGAATAAATTTCTATGATATCTATGATCACCTGTAAGGAGCAGGATGGAGGTGAACTCTCCCACCTACCATGCAATCTGTTGACTACATTGTTAAAAGTTATTTTCACTGACCTGCACCCAGGGGTTAAAGCCAACAAAGGAATCGTAAAAAGAGGTAAATAAGTGATACAATTAACAAAGAAAATCATTCAGGAGGAATTCAATGAAACAAAGACATTTCATAGCTGAGAAATGTGTGGATGGGTATAGAAATGATCACCTGTCTTTTTCAGACTTTACCAAAGTTTTGCTGGAAAGAAAGCTCTGAAAGCATTAAAAAGAGTCAGCAGGGAGAAATCTCTTCACATTCTATTTCTATATTGAAAAGCCCAGGATAACACAGCCCTATTCTACACACAGGAAAATGCTAAACACATGAAGCTGAAAAAACATGAAAAATATAGCACTGGAACATAAGAAATCATCTGTGAACTCTCCTATAGCACATCAAACATGAGGTATTCATTCATTCCCACAAATGGAGTCAGTGTTGATCTATAAGCTGCAGCACAATATTACACATTTCAGTTTCATGATAAGCTGCAGCTCTGTATTACACATTTCAGTTTCATGCATTTAAGCCAGAAAAACATTCCCAGGGGACTGAAAGAACCCGCTACAGTGAATTGTGGTTCTATTTTGGATCATATCACAGCATAACAAATCACAGTTTCAGACACAGGGATAAGGGGCTCAATAAAGCCAGCAGCATGATAACTTCATGTATATCCCTTCCACACATGCAGCCATGTGTAGAATCAAATCCACCTCAGGCCTTTCAAACTACAGAACTACGAAGTAATGATCACTCTCATACCTGCATGGATCCATCATTCATCAACATATATACTCTTAAATACACATCATTTATTACATACTGTTGTACAGCAGTAGCTATCTAACCCTGTCCACACACATCAACACTGTTTACCATATCTGATCCCTAACATAAAAAAAAAAAACCAACCAAAAAACAGAAGAACAGAAATGTTTAATGCAGAAGTTCTTTTTTTGGTGCTGGTTTGTTTTGCTGTTTTTTCATTCATGTCCCACCCAAAGTGGTCCTCAGGAGCAGAGTCCCTAGATGCATTTGGTAATTCACCAGCTCCCTGTGACTGCTGTCCCACAAAAAACGCTGAGGGCTGAGAATGCTGCACTGGTCCCCTGTTGGTCTAGCAGATTTTTGGTGTCAAAGAGATTTGTAAATTAAGGAAGGAAGGAAAAAAAAAAGCCATAACTTAAAGACTGAGCTGGAAAAACAGCCATATTGCAAGTACCGTGGGCTAGAACTCTACCCCTGTTGATCTTTCCTCTGGTTCCCAAAGAAATAATGTTAAAACATGCAAGAGCATTAAAAATTAGGGGTTTTTTATTAAAACATCTTACAGCACCTTGTGCAGATTAGCAAATTCTTCTGAAATATGAAAAGATTTCTGTTAATCACTGCATAAAGATGAGAGACAAGCCTTCAAAGAGAGTGCAAGTATTTCTGAGGAATGAGATGCTATATTGTGCTTAAGAATCTTGCACATTAGATGCCTGACTATTCATGTTGTTTTGTTCTCTAGCTTAGAACTGAAAATTTCTCCCCAAGCTATTTTGATTGACTGGGCCTTGGGACATGAAGTCAAAGTAGCAACCGTGAGCATAAGACTGCAAACTTCCACAGCCACTTTCTTGCTGTCCCTATTGTGCTCAAAGTTGAAGCACTGTAGTACTTTCATTCCCTCCACCTAATTAAGTTGCATTGAAAAAGTAAATTAAACTGGGAAAAAACCAGCTTGTCTAGAGTATGTTTTCATTTTTCCATTTTAATGTCACCTACAAGTCAGCCACCTTAAACATGACATTGGATGGCTGTATTATTGCATAGTATTATTGCAAGCACAGTATTATTGCTTAAAACTTAACATCACTACAAGTCCTTGTTTGTTTTTGGGTATTTTCTTAAGTGGGAAAAAAAAAGAAAGAAAGAAAGAAAGAAAAAAAAGGTTTTTCAATATAAATAAATCCCTGAAGGTCTTCCAAGCAAAATGCTTATAGTATTAGACGATGAAAGAACTGTTAGGGAAGTGAACAAGAAACAGGAAGTTGGAAGTACCTGGCCAAGTTTCACTCTATAACCTGAGTAGTGTGCCATTAAAAAATAACCAGCACAAAAAGTGAAAAACAGCTTCCAGTATAAATATATACTTTAATGATCAAGTTCTCCATAGACAGAAATTTAATTTTTTCCTAGAGAATATGATTAAAAGAAATTCATTGTTTAAATCTCAGGGAAAAGGGGAGGCAGACATATATACAAACATAAATATATAAAGTTTGCATAATATATAAAACAGTATCTCTTTTTTAAAAACACAATATCCTGCCAAAAGGTTTAGTCTACACTACAGTTACTACACCTCATTGCAGGTATTACAACAAACCCTGTGCCAGTGTCACATACAGTTCCTCTGTCCCATCCTGAAAGAAACCATCTGTAATTCAGAGGCTTTGATTTCTAGATGAGCTTAATGCAAAAGCCCACATGAAACTTTCCAAAGGGCCTCTGAATCAGGAAAAGAACACAGAGCCTAAAAACACAAGGCTTGTGTAATGCAAGTGGAGTACTGAAAAACCACATTCAGTTGGGAGATTGAATGATTCACAGGGCTGGTAATGGAATACAATATGTCCTTCTACCAGGTCACTAGGCTGAATCCAATCTGGATGATGACCTAAAACCATTCCCATTTGATTACTGCTCATGTGAAATGAATTGATCAAGGCTGTCCTGATAAGTGAGTAAGTTTGTCGCTTGAAACAAAATGATCCACAAGGTCTTCTGTCAGCAAAACCTAATGAGATTCAAGAAGAAGCCATCTCAAAATCTAAATAGTCAGCTCATTGTCAGAAATATGACAATGCTAGCCAAAAATTAAAAAACAAAAAAGAAAAAAAAAAAAGGAAAAAAAAAAGTTGAACAGAAAGATGCTCAATGTTAAATGTCGGGTTTGATCCACTGACTGACCCAAAACACACAACTAGGGAGCAGCACTGGGGAAGGTGACTCAGCCATGGTTCAAGCCATGGTGACTCAAGCCATGGTTCACTTACTCTGTGACTGAACAAAGAAAATTTGTCAGTTTAACAGCTTTCACCCAAAAAATTAATTTTACCTTCTTAAAAGCAAAGAAAAAAAAAAATCTAACTCACCAGTGAAGTTGTCCAAGATTTTTTGAAGATAATAATCCTTCAGCTTCTGGGATCTTTACTTAATAGACATATAGGGTGCCAAGAGGTAGCTCAGCCCCAGCTGCCAGTGCACCTTTCTATTCCAGCAAACCCAGCTTCCTGCCTTTTAGCACACACAAATTTGGCACATTTAATCAAGTATGTGTTCATTTTAATAAAGTATCAAATTGCCAGAAAAAATATTTTGCTTGCCTACCAAAAGATAAAAATTGAGCCTTTAGCATGTTTTCTTAGGAAAAAAAAGACAACAAAAATGTTGCCATCTTAAGGCAAACACTAAAGCTTTTACTTTATTTTGGGTCTGTTTCAGCTACTGTAAGATGTGCTAAAACAAACAAACTCCTCCATCCACCTCTGTAACACTGCAACAAGTCCTGAACCTAAAAGTATATGATAATTTCCACTGCTGTCAAAGGCACCTGAGAGTGAAGCACTGGTGTGGGCATGCACATACATGCACACAAACACAGTACTTATAAACCCACTGCTGTAAGGGATTTGGCGTTTATTTTTTTTAATTAACTGCAAATGATAACACAAGAGCTTTTCATCTGGCATGAGCTTGGATTTCATCAGCTGCTGGAAAAGATTCTCTTGGAGAAATAAAATTACAGTGTTTCTTCATGTACTTTCCATGGATTTCAAAATAAACAGAAGTATATGGTCATGCCAGTTAATAAAGAGATGTAGGTAAAGTTACAGATACATCTTGATACACACCCAGAAAGAGGCTGCAGAGCTAGACCTGCACAACACATCATATTGGCTAAAGGACAAAACACCCAGGTGAGAAAAAAAGAAAAAAGCCCAAGAGAAAAGAACTAGGAAGGGCAGCTGCAAAGAGTGCCATTAGCCTTCCTACTGCCCTGGATATTACATTATACACAACGTGGCATGAAAGAGATTTCATTGTTTGATGCTCCTTCTGCCCATATACCTTTCTCACCATGTCACATTTCTCAAATGGAACAATGTGTGACAGCAGGAAACTAGAAGTGATGCAGATGACTTCAGAACTGCCTTTAACCTCTGCTCCATTTCAAAAGTCAGAAGCTGCACTGGGAATCAGTTCCATGTCACATCCCACCCCATTCCCTCCCCAAAGGGACCATTTGACAAGATGGTAAAGAACAGCCCAGAGCATAAAACTTCTCAGTACCTTCTTTCCAATGAAGGCACTGAGAAGTGCAGCCCTTACTAAACAACAGCACTGACAGCTGCCACCTTGATTTTTTCTTCTCATATGGAACCTTTACAATCCATGGTCTCTTGAATTTGTAAAAGGAGAGAGAAATCTCAGCAATACCTTATTTGGTCCCTAAAAAGCTAGAAATTCCTACCTCTTTTCCTCATTTCATGCTACAAAACACATCAGCTTGATACATACTTTTGCCAAATGCTCAGAAGATGATTTCACAGGTTTCAGGGTGTAGCAAAAGAACAAAAGGGATTTCGCCACTACTTGATTTACTGGCTGGCAAGGTCAGCGCAGTATTTAAATGTGATAATTTAATGATACTTTCAGTCACTACCATGTTTTTGAAAGCACAATTAAAGTGGTAGAGTGTCTAAAAAAATTTAAAGACCTCTTGTTTATTATTTTTACATTTAAGAAATAATACTCTCAACAACAGATGGAAATTAAAGAGCGATTGAAATTTTCAAGGATTCCAATAAATCTGGTGAAGAAGAAAAGAACTTTGGAATTACATATAATAAAAGGAAAATCTCAGTCATCAATTGTCTCAGACACAAAATGACAGATGTACATATGTGAAGATGAAAATAAATTAGTTCTTTGGAGGATGCTTATCCACACGATTATTGACAGATCTGGTGTAGTCTCCCTGGGATAGTCAGGACTAGCTACACAGAGGTATCTACTTCACTGAAAATATGCTTTGGGGAACACATTCCTGCATTAATTTCTTTCCATATCCACCTTCAGAGCTATTAAATCTTATTTACTTTCCTTCATATCCTGTGCAAGCTAACATGATTTGATCTTGCACAGGACAACATCTTGAGAGGTCTCCACTTACACAGATAAACTTGTCCCACGTGTAATGGAAAATGTGGCATTCCAAAAGGTAGACAGACAAATAAATCAGACATAAAACCACACCTAACACTGTTCAGTATGAAAAAACTACAAAATCTCTTATTGAAGAAAAGAGCAAGTTACTATGTTACCAGCACAGTCAGTCTTTGATATGAAACTGGGGTTTTAAGTTGGGATCCTAGTTCTGTTATGTAAAGCAGAAAGAGGCTTTATCTGCAACAAAGAACAAGGCCAAATTCACCACAGCTGTTTGAGCACCAACAAGCCTTCATAACCTGTGGTAACATCCAGCACTTCATAAGGCTGGAAACATTCTAAGAGAAAGGATTTTGCAGTAGGCTTCATCAAGTAAACTATTATGAGATGCTCAAAGATTAATTAACCTGAAGGTCTGAGAAACAATGACATGAACATTATATTAGAAATCAAGCTGAGAGTAATTTGTTGAGTAATCATGAGTCTTGCTCTGGCTAAATTCACTTAGCAGAGTTACTGTCACTGTAAGCAAGTAGTAGACAAGTGCTCCAATGGCAGTCACAGAATTTATAGCACTGCCAGCATGCTAAGTATCGACTGGCTGGTAAAAAGATTAATGGTCTCTAATGAGAAAAGCTATTCAAGGAAGATCCTTTTCTTTAATTTAGCATAAATGCAGGTGGAGGATCCTTTACATTTTAAATATCACAAGCATATGTCATATTAAGCTGATGTTTTGGGAACTCTGCAGGAGTTAACTGCATAGACTTACAGTGTTGACTCCCAGGTACAAAGTAACTCTAAGCAAAACAAAACAAATATTAGAGTGAATTTCCAAACAACACAGTAAAAGTCAGTTGTGGCACATCACACTATCTTCTCCATTTGTGAAGAAAAGATTTTCATTTGAAACATAGGCTATTAGGAGAATTAAACAACTACAGCTACCATATGAAACATGATGCAGACAAAGAGTGGGGAGACGCAACTTTTAAGAGCTTAGCTGAACATCAGCAATGGTGGAGGAGACACTTGGAATGCCTAAATTAGCCTCCTACAAAGGCAGGCATCTGCTAGGTTCAAATGTGCCTCAGTGTCTGATAGCCCTATCCTTCCCAATGCAATTGCAATCTGCTTGAAGGCAAGTGAAAGAGATTCCTCAATAAGCTACTGAGGCAGTAGTCAGACAGACACCTGACTAATGCCTGCTAGTTCAGAGAGCAACTGAAGAGGGAAATCTTTCCTCTGATCCAGTAAGTCATTTTTACAGGTCATTCATACCTGGATGTCTAATAAAGCATAAGGAGCATAAAGAAATGGCTGTTTTTTTCCTTGAAAAGCTACTAACATCACACAGATACACCACCACACAGTAAGTGTTTTACCCTCTCTTGCAGGTAAGAAAGTTGTCTTCTCTTCACATACTCCACTGATTCAGCAGAGGTAGTAGAACTCTACATTTCTCAATGAGGCATAATAATATGTAGTCAGATTGACTGAGTTCCATATGGTCATTCAGTTCTTTTAATCTGCTTTGCCCAGCATGTCTCACATTAAGGACTCAAAACCTGCAAATCTTTCCACTCCACTGCAAGTGATTTGTAACTAACATGAACACAGTCAGACAGAAAAGTCTTGTTCAAGGCATAACCAAAGCCCTGAGTCACAATAGAAACACCAAGTTCTAACAGAGGCTGGATCAGAGGGGAAATTGACAGCTCTGGTCCTTCTCTACTCACAAGACAGCTGCATTAGTTAAAATAATATCTTAATTTCTTTCAAAGCCTTTGATTTAAGTAAACCCAAATTCCTACTCCACAAAGAGGAATATTTTACACCCCAGGTGACACATAAGCAAGTATACACACACAAAGGTGTAAACAGATTATTGCTGCATTTTCTAACTCTTTGTTTATATGGGTGAAATATGGCACAACTGTCAGGCTCCTGTAGCGGTATTGGGATTTCTATGAGGAAAGCTTTACACCTGGACATGACCCTTCCCCTTTCCCCAAACTACTTGACAATATGCCATTCAGTCATTAGGGTCTACAGTCTTAGTCACTTGTAGATCTCTAACCTCTGCTGTACATCTGTACTGGATACAAAGGATATGTTCCCATGTCAAATGTCCAATTCCAGCCTGCAACTCTAATCAACACTGAGTGACAGTTCTTCTTCAACTTCCACACCACTACTGAAGTAACATTTCTGTCCAGAGATTCCACACTTTCCCTTCCCTTCTTGTTGTGATGACTTCACAACACACTCCAGAAGAGATAATAAGGTCGTAACCAGGCTCTAATAAATTTCTCTTTGTAATTCAGATCATCTCGTACAACACAATCAAACAAAAAACTGTCCCCAAAACTTAAGGGAATGAAAATTTAAAACATTGGCTGCTCCAACTGGATGGCATGTACTATAGCTTTGCGCTCGTGTGAACAATTGCTGGTTTAATGGTTTAAAACATCTCGCCTCCAGTCGATTTTCCCCTTGGATTTTCAGCAGCTCCCCGTTTCAGGGAGGCTGATGCCGGGTGCAGCAACAGCGCCCTCTGTCCGCCACGGGGGAAGTGGCATCTCTGCCTCTGCCCTCCCAGGGCTGACCATGTAGTTACTTAAATTTAAACAAATACATACAACACTCGCCCGGCAATGCTTTGGCATCCAGATTTACACTGACAGCACAGTTTTTAAAAGTTACTTCTGCTTGCTGTACAAATCTCAGCGCGTTTAAGACTTCAACAAGAGACTTGTGTTTACCCTGGAAAAATAAATGACAAGCCATTTCAAGTTTCTTGAAAGTTGGGGTTTGTTTTGTTGGCTTTTTTTGTTTGTTTGTTTTTTCTTTTTTGAGATCTTTAATCATGTCCTAAGGAAAAGCCAATTACAACTCTTACTAGCTTTCTGTCCCCCGACATATAACAGCACTTGCTGGTTTCTCCTTCCTCACTCCTGCAGCAAAGCTTCTATATGGAAAAAGGATTTCATAAATAGGAGCACAAACACTGACAAATCGACAAAGTTTTTTTACACTTTTATTTTGCCTCCATGTTCTCCCAGCTGCTCTGCTTAAAAGTAAAAGAAAAAAAAAAAAAAAAAAGCTTGCAAAGAACATTACAAATTGAGAAACTGGAAAACTGCAGTCCAAGGAAGAGGATGTGACTCTAGTTTGACTTACCAATTTCATCCAGATGTATATTTTCCTACTTGCTTTTTACAGCGGCTGAGCTCAGCGCTCAGGAACGTCCATCCCGTGTCAGAGAACCGGGCAGAGCGCTGATCCCCACGCTGGATGCTGCTGAGCGAGCGGAGCTGGAGTGCCTGCTGCTCCTACTGCAGCGGCGGCTGCTGCTGCTGCTGCTGCTATGTGCGCTCTCTCGGACCCGGACCAGGAACTGCTTCCCATTCCCCAGCGCCGCTCCAGCGCTTCGGGCTGCGGGAGGCAGGGCCGGCCCCTGCTACTGTGCTGCGCTTTCTTAAAGGGCCCCGCGCCGGCCTGGCGGGAGCGCCCGGCCCCGGAGCCGCCGCGGCTGCTCGGGGGCGCTGCGGGCGGCAGCGCCGGGGCAGCCAGCGGGGCTCACCCCGCCGTGACCATCGCCGTGGGAGAGAGACGCTTTCCTGCATGCCTCGGGAACAGGAGCGCTCTTCCACGCGGCTGTGCGCTCGAGGCTCTCAGGTGTGGCGGGCTTTAACCTTGGCTCCCGTCGCGCTCTCCGCAAGGGCGGCGCGGCAGAGGCGGCGGGGTCCCCGCGGGTCCCTGGGCAGCGGGCGCAGGGTCCCGGCTGCGGCTGGAACCACCGCGGGGAGCAGCGCGACCTCGCCAGCCTGCTGCTCCGTGACTTCCACTGCGGCACGCTGTCCCCAAACCATGGTCTGCAGCGGGAATGAGGGATTTCCCCTGGCACTCAGCTCAGTGTGACCTTAAGAGATTTTATTCCCTGTAATGGAGAGGATATGATTTAACTGAATAAAAAGCCCTCATTTCCTAGTTTTTCCTCTCCATTCATTCTCCAGATAGCTTTAATCCCGTGTAAAACACTGTTTCTACCATGTTTGC
Source organism: Serinus canaria (assembly GCF_022539315.1). NCBI lineage: Eukaryota > Metazoa > Chordata > Aves > Passeriformes > Fringillidae > Serinus > Serinus canaria. The sequence continues at coordinate 29,558,666 of NC_066316.1, forward strand.
TGATTTCTGACTTCACTTTTAACTGTATCTGATTTTAATAGCTAGATTAATGTTGGGAAGTTGTCTGCCTCGTGTGTGTTGCTGTCTGCAGTGAAAGAAACCGCATTCTCTGTTAAACAGAAACACTGGAATTCAGAGATAGTAACAACATCTGCAAAATCTCTCTCTTTTTTTTTTTTTTTTTTACTCATGGAAATATATGGTTTGCTCTTTGTATGTGTAAGACATTCATTTTTGTTGCAATAACTGAACTCTCATGATGACAATACCAATCAACAAATATCACAAGGCAAAGACATATATATATACACACACAGATATGTGTATCTTTAATGACATATCCAGAGAAAACAAGTTACAGGGGGAAAATGCTGCCTTCAAACTTGCAGGCCAAACCAAACAAGATGAGGCCAAGTCACCACTGTACTGTCCTCTCTGCCTTCACTTAAAACAATGCACAATAAATACAGAACAGGTACAAAACTGCTTGCAAGCCACGATGTCTTTCTGTTTCTTTGGTCCTATGGAGAAGAGCATGGGTACAAACCAAAAATTGAATGCAACCATTTAAATGATAATGGGCCATCAGAAACAGGCTCAGTAGGTACCCGCTAACTACTGGCATGTATGCCTTCTGCCCTGTAAGCAAAGTAGCCATTTGGCCACATGACTAAATTACAATACTCAGCACTATGAGCCTTCTATGAAACCACAGGGACCCATCAGAGTTCCTCTAGTATGAGCTGTACTACGCTCCTGCCTTTCTCAGCATAAAGCCTGAGAAAGTTTTATATTATTTACATATGCAAACTACATGTGATGCATGGTAGAACAGATCTTAAATTCCATCAGTCCTCCCCTCTGTTCACACATTCCCATTGGTCTATTAATCCTCACTTGCTGCTCACATCTCTAGCTACCACTTTTTTTATCTCTTCTTCTAAGTCCTTCCCCATTTACTCCCTCTTTCCCTGTTCTTTATGCCACATACTTCTGTAGCTGATCTCCACCTTTTGAGCTCCATTTAACTGCCTTCGTCCCCTCTCCTCACCTCTTAACTTCTCAGTTTCTCATTGGAAGAGGAAAGAAAGCCTGAAAGGAGACCTGGGAATGATTAACCGGTTCCTTCTCTTGCATCCCTCTTCTTTCTACAGCAAAGGTTTTGGAGACTCTGGAGTTTCTAGGCTTCTATCCAGGCCTAGAAACTAACCTGCAGCAGCAGGCAGGGCACAGGGGTTAGGCACGCTCATATTACCAAGGTTATCTCCCTGCTCCCAGGTCCACACTAAACATTTGTTATGGTACAATGTAGCAAAGATAAATGGTCCTTGTCCATTAGTTAAAAGTTAATGAAACACCCATCTTTAAGACCAAGCTGGTCATCCATTTGGTGCTGTAGCTGAGGTCATTCTGATATGTTCAAAGCAGGCAGTGTCTGTCTACAAGACAGCAGGGTAAGGTGCTGCAGTGGATGGGAAATTGAAAGGTAAAGATAGCAATGATGGAGAGAAACTGGGGGCTGGGGCAAAGCTAAAGTGATGCTGCTCCACACACATGAAACAAGAACGTGCAAAACACCAGAAAGTGCCAGCAGGAAACAGGCTTGTGCCACTGGAAGAATGATCTCATCACCATAAATGTTAAGATAAAAAAGGAATATCTGCAGTTCCTTACATATGTTGCTCCTTACTCTCCTCATAATCCCATGTGAAAGCTGGCCCCCTCTCACCGCAGCATCTGGATGTTCCATTGAGAGAGCATTGTCTCATGGCTGCAGCACAACTCCTGTTTTCTATTACTGGCTGTAGGAGAAATGTGTGGTATATTAAACAAGGACATAGAATTTGAATTCTGATGCATGCTTCAATATTTAGTCACCAGTAAATGAAACTAGGTAATAACTGATTCTTTCTGTGACTCTGTTTACTCAATTACAACGAGGTACATTAAACTCTGGTGTTACATAATTCGATACTTGCATTAGTAACAGCTTGGAATAGAAGTTTATGGTAAATCTAGTTTTTTATTATTAAATACTGAACCTGAGATACCTCAGAGGAAACTGAAGTGTTGCAGTTTGCAGAAATGTTTGATTCAGTAGAGCATTCCCCTTGCTCAAGAAGTAACATTTAATAGGAGATATTTTGGTGTCTTAGCTTATAGGGGACAGCAAAACCAAAAGTCCTCCCAAAGGTGCCAAAAAAGAAAAAGGTGTGTTTGTCTCGCTGAACAGGGTATCACATGTCTACTTTGCAAGGCAACACAAACGCACCTACAAAGGCAGCTCCTTCTGAATTTAGGTTTAAAACTATCAAAGAAATCACCTATTTTCACAAGAATTTTTAGGTGCTGAAGACCAAGGTCAAAACCAAAAAAAAGCTGTAGTATCATTTGTGTATAAGGGCCCACAACAGCTAGGAGTGAAAGGGGGAAAGGGACATAGAAAATCAAATAGTTTGCTGCTCAAAACTGTATTCCTTTCAGAAGACAGAAGCAAAAGCTTCTCTGAGATGTCGCTCCACCTCTGTAGATATGAAGTGTTTGTTAGATCCCTCATCAAAACAAAAGGACACGGGTATATTAATCTAACAACAAAAGTGTCCATTGTGAGAGGGGACCCAGTGCCAGGCTGCCTGCTCCATCTGACAGTGAGAGTAAACACCACGGCTCTGTGCGCTTGGCTGCGTGCCTTGCCTGACACCACCACCCCGTGCAGCCACAGGGTCAGCAGCTCAGTCACCACAGGGTACAGGACTAACAGCACTCTGCTAGCCTCCCATCTTCTCTGCAGTCTCTGAAGTGCCCCACCACCTTTTGAGTCTGAAATACAGAGCAGTATTACTGCTATACACTGACGTTGGATTTAACGTGGTGATGGAGCCGTCGCTATTGTCACTTACCAATGAACCACACAAAATTCTGTCCCCTGTTGCTGAGGGGCTGAAATGAGGCATGTATAATCAATACAACAGAAATGCATGTATATTTGTTTAGCTTATATAATCCCCCTAAAATTAATTTTAACTTTAGTCTGAAACCACACCATCTGATCTAAAGGATGGATTCCACCGTCACTGACTGCCAGACGAATAAGGACACTTCAATTCAGGGATTCATGTACATATATATATATATTTATGCTTTTTAGATTAAAGTTTTTCAATCCTAACCTAACCAACATCTTTAATGTTGATATCATCACTTGATATCATCACAGTCTTGTTGATACATCACTTTGAGAACCTGCCTTGAACTTTTAAAAAGTAAAGATCTGGACAAAGCTCATCTGAAATAACATTCCTTATTATTTAAAATGTATAACTTGTAATGCACACAAGAGCTTTTTTGCACTTGATGAACCATAATGTATGTACACATTTGTGCATGCATGTATGCATTTACACATGAGTATATTCAGGCAGATGTTTGAGGGGAACTGTGACAGGGTTAGCTTGCATCTGATTTATTGCTCATGTTATTTTCTTGCAGCATTCGTTACACTGTGGAAGAATATGGTTTTGTAAGATGCCACTGCAAACCCAGCACAAGTGTTTATTTTTGGTGAGTTTATTTTCTCAATTAAAAAAAAATTGTTAGGAATATATAAATAAATTTGTTCCTGGGAACTAAACCTTATCAGATCTGTAAGAGTTGCATAATTAATGGAAGCTATGGCATTCAATAGGAAGATAATTTCTTGAAAATGCCTGAAATCAATGTACTAGTTATGAAGCTACTTCTAGAAATTGTTCTTAAATGAAAAGACTGGGTTTCCCTTTCATAAAATGGCCCACACCGCAACATTTAAGTCAACTAAAACTGCACTCAAATCTGTATCCATCATAGTAAGATGCTGGTGGACCTTCCTGGAGACAGCCCATTTCAATTTTCATTCTTTTCCCTGTGTTTTTCCTGTGTTGTATACAGCTCCTTGTATTTTATTGGCTTCTCAAACCTGTTAAATACTTGCCCCTGTACTGGTTAAGATGTAGTTAGTGGTTTGCATAAGTTGTGTGCTGGCAGGGGAACATGAAAAATAGAAAGAGAAAGAGAAAGAGAGAGAAGGAGAAAGAGAGAGAGGAGAAAAGAAAGAAAAAGAAAGAAGGAAAGAGAGAGAGAAAGAAAAAGAGAGAAAGAGAGAGAGAAAAGAAAGAGAGAAAGAGAGAGAGAGAAAGAGAGAAAGAGAGAAAGAAAGAGAGAGAGAAAAGAAAGAGAGAAAGGAAGAAAGGAAAGAAAGGAAGAAAGGAAGAAAGAGAAAGAAAAAAACCATCAGTATTTGCTGCATCTTGGTTAACAGCTATGGAAAGAGGAAAGGCATTTTCTCTTCAAAAAGAAGAAGCTTAGGAGCTTTTACAAAGTGAGTCGTCTTTACCTCAACTAGAAGTAAAAAGAAAAAAAATATGAAACTTTTACAGGAGTTGTTTCTTGTTTTCCCTGTAGTTTTGCTTGGTATATCTCAAACCATCTTCAAAGTGAACCTCCATTTTCAGATAACAGCCCAACTCAAACCACATCCCTGAAGGCAAGAGAGTCAGAATCAGCCAGAATTAGATTAAATTTCCTGCCACTAAAACTTTGATCATCTGTAGGCAATTAAAGGTAGTTACCAGTCCCTGACAACTGTAAATATTTGCAGTCAGCAACTTCATCATGGCTTCATTTTCCTCCCTGGAAGAAATTTGTATTGTGTTCACACCTAACACCTTATGACCATTTTGAACTTCTTCATGATATCTTGCACAGACCAGAGCTTTAGAAAAACAGTTGTTCAGCTGAATTTCATTTAGCAAATTAGAGGGCACTGATTTGTGCCCTCTAATTGCAATCTTCCTCTGCCTTCCCCATCATTTTTGATTGCTTCCTTCTATTCTGCATATATTTTCCCATCTTCCAGAGGAATAATTTTTATTTTAAAAATCTCTGTTCTACTGAATGGTTACCCTACAGAAAGATGCAATATGCAGGCAGGTGATCTGTATCACAAATATTATTATGAATATGTTTTTGTCTACATTTTACTAAATACGTGAACTAAGGCGGCTGGCGTGAGCTTGTCCCTAGGCAGCTGTTCCAATAATGATCTGCTTAATGACATACTTCAGTGTTTTTCATTTGAAGGATTTTTTTGCCTTTTTGAAAAAGAATCCAAGCTGATTAAGCTGCACTGCAGCATAAACTTCCACTAATAGAGTTTGGGCTCTGAATGATCAGGGGTTGTTTTCATTTTTATTCCCCTAATATATGCACATGGACTTGTTTAGCTGCATAGAGCAGAGGGGCTTGGGGACATTTTTAAGTTTTGGAAGTGATTAGGAAATACCTGATGCTGTACTGACCATCATTTAATTAGCAATGGTCTAGATCTACATGTCTTGTTCCAACCAAGAAAAGGTTACTAATACAATCAGAAGTAAAGTCAGTCTCCAGCTATGAAGAGAGAGATCTCAGTGACTTCCAGGAAAAATCAAAGCGGGATCTATCAAAAGAAAAGAGAAAAAAGAGAAAGGCTATTTCCCCTTCTTATTCTGATACAGGAGCTAGGCCAGATTTTTTACTCTGGTTGACTACTGGTTGACACAAAACCAAAGTGAAACAGTAATGTCAGCTTTTAAACTGCCCTTGTAACTCTGTGGTCTATAAGCTGACAGAGGCATGTTAAGGACCCTTGTGCCAATAGAACAGCCTTGGGATTTTTAAAATGATACTTGGCTACTATTGGATCCTGCAAACAGCTGCTCAGCAGGCAGGGAACTCCAGCTAAATATCCTCCGTTTTGCAGAATTGGTGACTGAGCTGTCCTACTGCTCCTAGTCTACCAAGAAAAATCACTTCCTTTGAAAGGAATTATTTCAATATACCCAGTTCAGCATGCTTTTAAGTGCTTTGTAGCATCTCAGTGGAAAAAAGTAGGTGGAGCAAAAAGACCTGGTTCTGTCAGTGATGCTGTGCAGGAGACAACATCTGTTTACTGTGTATTCTTTGCAGAAGACCTAGAAGAATTAGTTTCGGTTGGTGTGTCTTGCTAAACTCTGATTACTCATATTCTTGGAAGTTTACATGCAAACTAATCAGCAGCACTGATCCCCTAGTAAGAAGCAGAAATCAGTTAGGAAGGCAGTTGACCTTATTATAGCAACTAATTGCAAATGACATTTAGTTTCAGTATTTGATAGCCAAGCCCTTTATTTTGGCTTTGGGGGCTTTGGTGTTTTAGTCTAGCACTGGGTTGTTTGTTTGTTTGTTTGTTTGTTTGTTTTGCTTTGGGGTTTTTTGCCCTCCCTCTATTACACCACTCTTAAACTGCCCTGATTTTTCTTAAACATAATTTTCATCACATGAAATCTGTCCTACTTTGTGACACACACTTTCCTGAAGGATACTTGATCCTCTTTACAGGAATTCCTGTATGCTTAGGAGTCCTGGAAATGGGACAATGTTCCTACGGAAAGGTGGCTCCTTACTTCTAGGCAAAGGATGCTGACTTGCTTTCTTGGAAATCTTCTTGACTGTGAGGGTGAGGGCAAGAGAGAAGAAAACTGTCTTTGTTGTACTTGGCAAGATGGTTCATTTTACAGGGAATGTGGAGCACCCATGCTCCAGTGAGGTGCTAAGTAGTACATGCGTGTTTACCAGAAGGCACAGTTGCTCTGGAGACAAAAAATACATTTCTTTCTCTGTGAAGCAGTTGAGTGAAGAGGGGCACACCCAGGTTCTGCAAGCTTTAATTCCATCCTGGCAGTCTGAGCTGGAAGGAAACTTGGTGTATGCCAGCAGAGCAGCACATATTTAACTAAGTAGTGGCCCTGATTCTGTGCAAGATGTTCATGCACAGAGACTGGGCTCCTCAAACCATTGTTTGCTCCTGGACCATTGCACGTGCCAGAGAAGAACCTGGTCACCTAGAGGGATGTAGCTAATCAGGAATTAATTAGTCAGATCTTCGAAATACTTCAAAGATGTAAAATAACAATGTTTTAAAATTATGGGGAGCAAATCTGTATCTTCTGAATACATAACCATACACATATAGAAAACTAGAGCTGTGAGCCAAACATCATGTTTTCTTTCACATGACAGAATCTGAATTTAGCACTTGTATTTTTTTGTATTGGTGTCTGTGAGGTTCTAACACCTGTGGAAACTATTTAGGATACTGACAGAGAGACAGTGTCATGCCTGTGGAGACAACCACAGGAAACTTACTGCTCAGTTCATCAGAAGGACGACAGAGCTTGAGCCCTGACCACTGATTTACCACTGCCCTGCTCATTCACATCAGGCACCTTCCAAACTCAGCCACACTCCACACTCACATTGCACTCATGTAAATACTGCTGCAGAGCTGTCAGTAGGGAACTGGGTCATGAGACTTCACAGCGTTGCTTCACATAAAGTGCAAATACCATGGGAAGAAAAGGTTTCACATTGTTTTGTCTCTGTAAAGGACTGCTGCAAGTCTACAAGAAAAAAATAAAAAGGATACTGAAAATCATGAGACACTAGGTGTAATTAGGCTTCATAGACAGATTGGATGCACAAATTCTTAATAGACCAAAACACTGAAGTCTTCATAAGGCAGTAAGAAGGAAGGAAGGAAGGAAGAAGGACTGGAAGGAAGGGAAAGGAAGGAAGAAGGAAGGAAGGACGGAGGAAGAATAGCGGCACGGGAAGAACGTCAGGCCAGTAGTTCATGCTCTTCCGTCCTTCGCCGCCGGACTTCCTCCGCCGGCAGCCGTGCCGTCCTTCCGGCCCTGCCTGTCCAGGCCGTCCCTGCTTCCTTCCTTCCTGTTCCTAGCAAGTCCGCCGTCCTGCTGCCAGCACGTACGTCCGTCCGTTCCGTCCTCGTTCCGGACGGCCTTCCTTCCTTCCGCCGCCCCCTGTCCTTTTCCGTCCTTCCCCTATCTTCCCCCGCCGGTGCGCGTCCTCTCCTTCCTGCTTCCGGCCGCCTGCTTCCACGTCCGGCCAGGTGGCCCTCTCCCTGCCCTTTCCCTGTACTGCCATCTACCGTTCCTGCCTGCCCTTCCTACCTGCCTCCGGCCTGCACTGTCCCTGCCTCCGGACGGCATTACGTTCCTGCCGAACCTGCCTGCAGTCCTTCCTCCTTCCGTTCCCCTGCCTTCCCTTGCCTGTGCCCCACCCGCCCCTCCCTCCCCCCTAGCCCACTCCCTCGTACGGCTCTTCCTCCCTCCTTCTCCTGCCCTTCCGTCCCTTCCGTCCCCTCCCTTCCCTGCCGTCACGTCCGGCCTTCCGTCCCTTCCCGGCCTTGCCCTACGCCTGCTCCGTCCCGGCTGCCTTCCCTGCCCGGCCCTTCCCTTCCCTGTCGCGTCCCTTCCCTTCCCTGCCCGGCACCGGCCCTGCCCGTCCCGTGTCCCTTGCCTTCCGGCCTGCCTTCCCTGCCGCCTCCCGTCCCCTTCCCTTCCCTTCCCGGCCCGTCGGCCTTGCCCGGCCTGCCCCGGCCCTTCCTGCCTTCCGCCGTCCGTTCCCTGCCGTCCCTTCCCTTCCGCCCTCCCTGCCGCCTCCCTTCCGTGCCCTTCCCTTCCCTGCGGGCCCTGCCCCTCCCGTCCCCGGCCCTTCCCTCCCCCCCTCCGGTCCTTTCCCTTCCGTCCCCAACCTTCCCGCACCTTCCCCCACTCCCCAGACCTTCCCCCAAACCTTACCACCCCACAACACTTCCCGGCCGCACACCTTCCCCCCCCTTCCCAACCTTCCCCAACCCTTCCCAAACCTTCCCCAAACCTTCCCTTCCCAACCTTGCCCCAAAACCTTCCGCTCCCTTGCCTTCCTTCCCCCCTTCCCTTCCCTTCCCTTCTTCCCTTCCCTTCCTCCTGTCCCGCCCTCCCTTCCCCCTCTTCCTTCCCCTCCCGTCCTTCCCGTCCCTTCCTCGTCCCTTCCCTTCCTTCCCTTCCCTTCCCGGTCCTTCCCTTCCCTTCCGTCCCGAACCTTCGGCCTTCCCGAAACCTTCCGTCCGGCCGACCTCCGTCCTGTCCCGGCCGGCCTGCCTGCCCCGTAGCAGTGTCCATGCACGCCCTTCCCGCCGCCGGTCCCTTCCCTGTCGCCGTCCCTTCCGGGCACCGTCCTGCTCTCCCTTCCCGCCCTGCCTTCCCTTCCTTCCGGCCCGTCCCTTCCCGTCCCTGTCCCTGCCCCTTCTCGTCACCGTCCGCACTGCCGTCCCTTCGACCGCTGCCCTTGCCCTTCCCTTCCACTTGCCTGCCGTGCCTCCGGACTGCCTTCCGCCGTCCGGCCGGCCCCCCCTGGCCGTCCCTTGCCTCAGTCCCTGCCGGCCGGCTGCCCGTCCTCCTCCCTTCCCTTCCCTTCCCCTTTCGCTTCCCCTTTTCCCGAAACCTCCCTTCCCCGTTCCCTTCCTGCTGTCGCCTTCCCTTCCCCTGTCCGTTCCCTTCCTCTTCCCTTCCGACTGTCCCCATTCCTATACCCTGTCCCTTCGCCTTCCCTTCCCTTCCCTACCCTTCCCTTCCGTCCCCTTGCCTCCCTTCCCTCCTCCCTTCCCGTAAACCTTCCCGTCCCTTCCCTTTCCCTGACGCCTATTCCCTCCTTCCCGAAAACTTCCCGACCAACCTTTCCCGAAACCTCCCGACACGTCCTTCGAAACCTTCCCTTCCCTTCTTCTTGCCCTTTCCCTTCCCCCCCCCTTCTCCCTTCTGCCTTCCCTTCCCCCTTCCCTTCCCTTCCCTTCCGATCCTTCCCTTCCCTGCCCTTCCGTCCCTTCCGCCCTGTTCCTTCCTTCCCTTTCCCTTCCGTGTCCCTTCCCTTGCACGGCCCTTCGCCTTCCTTCCCGGCCTCTTGCCCCTGACCCTGTCCCGGCCCCTTGCCTTCCCTTCCCTTTTCCTCCTTCCCTTCCGGCTTCGCACTTTCCCGTTCCCTTCCGTCCTTCCTTCCCTTCCCCTGCCCTGCCCTTCGCGGCCTTCCGTCCCCGTCCGTCCTTGCCTGCCTGCGGCCCGTCCCCTTCCCCTGTCCTGCCCGCCTTTTTCTGGCCTGCCGTCCTTCCATTCCTTCCCTGCCGGCCGCCGCCTCCCCTGTCGCCCCATTCCTCCCCTCTCCTTTCCCTCTTCTTTTTCGCCACTCCCTTGCCCTCCCTGCCTCCAGTTCAGACTATAATTATAATGAAAACCAAGTTAATATGTTGGCCCTCAGACAGAGTAATGGTGTGACTAACACTTGATACCAGTTCTGTTCTGCTGAAATGTTGATGAGGTAAAAACACAGATGGGATTGGAAGTTACAATTTTTATGCCATTAGGATATGTGCTGCTTCTAAACACACTTTGTTTTTTCCATTACTGGGGTTTGTGAGGCCCTGTTTGCTGTAACTTTGCTCTAAACTTGAAACACCATCTTACCACCTTGCAGTATGCAGAAGATTCCTCTTGCCTGGTGAATGTAGGACATATCATACATGTTTAAGAAAACAAAATGATAGCTAATTTTTTTTCCTGGTATTCTGTTTCTCTTCCATTCCCCATATGCAAATCAGTACTAACCTGGATGATCTGTGTAGTTTCTGACTCGCTCTTCTCTCTCTCTCTCTGTAGGTCTCTGTTCAGTTCAGGTCCTCACTGTGTAGGAAGAGCCCTTTTCAGCTGCTTTGATTGCAGAGATGGTTGTCTAGAGAAACAATTTCATATAAATAGTTCTTTTTAGCTTTCTTTCAATATAAAAGGCATCTCCAATGTTTTTCCACATTCAAATGAAATGACAGAAGAAATATGTACAGAGGTTCCTATATGGTCTATTTATTTTTCAGTGTAGGACTAGTCTTCTTCACTGAAGCACTCAGCAGTGCTCTTAATATATGCTACAATCAAACCCAATATGAATATCTTGCATTTTCCACTATATCTTCAACACTGATTGCAACTGCACTAAGGACAAATGGATTTGTTACTCTATACATTAACTTTGAGTATAGTGCTCATTGATAAAAAAGAAACACCTTTTTTCTGCACATAGTTTGATTAACATACAAAAGATGTTTTTCAGATAGTACAGAACTATTGGTGTTGTCTTCTTTCTATCAGATGCTCTAAACAGATGATTTCCAGGATTTATAAGGAAATCTGTTTTGAATTATTTGCTTTTATCATTCAGCTAATTTTCTTGTTGTTGGGTTTTTTCATTAGTTTTTATTAAAGCCAAATGAGTGTGCTCCAGGACATTCCACAAATTCTGCTCTACTGCCACTTGAGGAAATACCATTTAAGGCGACCTTTTCCTTGTTTGCTTCCCATGGTATTTAGCTAAACTGTTTTAGGAGAAACATCATTAGAATTTTCAATTTCTCCATGTGTGCCTTAAGGTTATTCATAGAAACTGTAGTCTTTGGGGGATAACAGAAAAACAGGGCTTTGTTTTTCCCTTATCAACCCCATGAATTAACAGTATCAACTTTAAACCAGATCTATCAACATTAGCCAAATTCAGGCCTGTCTGTCTCTCTCTCTTCTCCCCACCCTTCTGCAAGTGTTTGATACTGGTGAAAGAAACCACATTAGAATCCCAAGAGAGGGAAATCCTCTACCCAACCTCAAATTGTATACAGCACAGGAAGAAATTCCCCACCCTGCAAAAAACTTCCACCACAATTCCTGATTTTTACTCTGGTGTCACTTATTTTAAGAAGATGTGGGACAGTCCATCACAAATAGTACCTGGACCAAAATAGTAAGTGCCAGCTCTGATCACAGTCCTTGAGTTGCTTTGACTCAGCCATGAGAAAAAAGATAGGTATCACAGAGCACAGAACAGTTAAGGCTGGATGAGACCTCTGGCAATCATCTCCTCCAAAACTTGGGCTAAAAGAGGAGTCAACTAGAGAAGGTTGCCTGGAGCCCCACCCAGTCAGGTTTTGAGTATCTCCACATATGGAGCCTCCACAATGTCTTTTAGCAACTTGTTTCAGTGTTTTGATCACACACACATTAAATTATTTTTCTTATGATTAAATGCAATTTCCTATGTTTCAGTTTGTGCCTGTCAACTCTCATCCTGCCACTGGTCAGACTCCATTGTCTTTACTCCCCACATCAACAAGTATTCATATATATTGATAAGCGGTCCCAGGTCTCTCATTCTCTCCTCCATTGTCAGATATACCAGTCCTTTAACTGTCTTTGCAGCCCTTTATTGCACTCTCTCTATATCTTTCTTGCCCTGCAGAAGCCCAGAACTGGACATAACACTCCAGATGTTGAGCAGAGAGAAAAGATCATTTGTTTTGACTTGCTGGCAGTTTTTCTTAACATTGTCCAAGGCTGTTGTCTGCCCCAATGGTACAGTTCAGACTCATGTTGAAATTGTTGCCTACCTGAACTCTGGGTCCTTTTGCACAAGGCTGTTTTCCAAGTGGTTGGCCTCAGCCTGTACTGATGCATTAGGCTTTTCCTGCTCAGGAAAAGGACTTGGTATTTTCCTGTGTTGAATTCCATGAGATTCCTATTGAGATGCCTCCAAACAGCAGTGTAACCTTCTGGTATATCAATTTTCTTCCCAGTTTTATGTTGTCAGCAAACTTGCTTCAGTCCCATCACCCAGGCCATCAATGAAGATGTTAAACAGTTTTGTATCCCAGAACTAAACCTGGGATAATCTATTTGTGTGGCCTGCAGCTGATCTGCTTGCTGCTGACCACAACCTTTCTAGCCCAGCAGCTCAGCTAGCTACTAAGCCATGTCACTTATCACTGATCTAGCCCTTAGTTCATCAATTTGTCAATAAGGACATTATGTAAAAGTGTCAAAAGCCTTACTAAAGTCAAGATAAACAGCATCTACCAGTCTCTCCCTATCTCATCACAGAAGACTATTAGGATGGCCAGGAATGATTTCTCATTATGGATTTGTGGTGAGTACTTCTGGTCATATTCTTGTCCTTCATATGCTTGGAATTGGTTCCTAGGATGGTGTATTCCTTCACCTTTCTAGGGATTGAGATGAGGCTTCCCACCCTGTCTAGACAACCTTTCTTGTCCCTCTTGTAGATAAAAATAACAACTGCTTTCTTCCTGTCCTCAGGAATCTCCCCCAGTGGCTATAACCTTTCAAAGCTAATGTCTATGTGAAGCCACTTTCAAAGTGGCTTCACATTGACATTAAACAGCTCCCTCAGCATTTTTGGGTAGTTCCCATTAGGTACCAGGGACTTACTTATTTGTACAGTTCAGTTAAATATTCCCTAATCCAATTCTTATTAATCAAGGGTGAGTGTTCTTTACTCCATACATTGTAGCTGAGAGGTCTGACAGGCATAGAATTTCTCAAGGTGAGTTCTTCCAGTGAAGATTACAGTGAAGAAGACTTGAGCATCTCAGCCTTTTTCGTGCCCTTTGCCACCAGGTTCCCCAGACTAATCAACAATGGGTCTATTTTTTCCCTCTTCTTTTTTTTCAATCATTCTCCTTTTTGACACCCATTTTGTTGTCCTGTATGTCCCTTAGCAGACTCAAGGCCAGGTAGGTCTTGGTTTTCCTTATCCCATCCCCACACATTCAGATATTGACTCTATATTCCTTCCAAGTCACCTGACCATGCTCCCACCTCTTGTAAAATTCCTCTTATATTTAGTTAGAAGCTCTTTGCTTACCTACACATACCTCCTGACACCTTCGTTTCATTCCCTGCTCATCACAATGAACTTGAGTTTAAAAGAGGTGATCCTTGAGAATCACTGGATTCTCATGGACGTCTCTTCTTGCCAGGGCCAAGTCTGGTGGAATTCTTTCAAGGACGTCCCTGATCAGGCCACACTCTGGTCTCCTGAATTCTAAGGTTATTATCCTGGTTTTTTGTACTGCTCCCTCCTCTCAGGATCCTAACTCTGCCATCCCATGGTCACTAAAGCCTAAACTACCCTTAACTTTCACACCTCCAGTCTGCTCTTCCTTGCTTGTAAATGCCAGGTCCAGTAGAGTGACTCTTTTCTTCAGCTCAACCAATTATCTGTGATAGGAAGTTGTCATCACTCCAAAAACCTCCTGGATTTCCTGTGCTCTGTGGACTTCCAGCAGACATTGAGGTGGTCATGAGCCTCCTCCAGTTGTCCAAAGAAGGTCTTTTTTTCTCATTTTTTTGATCTATAACAGACATCCACCAAAGTTCTGGTTTATTTCCCACAAGCTCTCAGCTGTCTTGTGTCCATCACCAAGAAGAGGTAGTGTGAAACAGATCCTATAATTGGAGAACCATTTCACAGCAACAACAGACTCCTCTGCTGCAGCTTTCCTTCCAAGGTTTTTAGGGAGCACTCAGAAATTCAAATATATCCTGTTCTGGGAGACCTCATGCCCAGTCAAATCAATACCACAGCTCAGGGTCAATTTAAGTCAGTTACCCTGTAGACCACAATTCCTTCCCAGTTTGCTGGTGTTGATATTTGCTTCATAGTCTCCAGTCTTACTGCCTGGGACTTCACCACACAACTAAGGTTGTTGCCTTAGACTGGCTAAAACTTAAGGTATCACTACCTTCTGAGAAAGAAGTTTCAACAAAATCTTTTCACCTTATTAATGTACAGAAACCTTCATGTGGGCCTGTTTACTCTAGGGCTCTCTGCTAAAGGTTATCTGCATTTGTGTCCTTGTTACCATTTCATGATTCAGTCTGTCCTTATATTCCCTGAAGAGCTATCTTTAGTCATGCAATACACATGGCATTACATCCTCTCATCCCTGAGTTTAAAAGTGAGGTAGCCTGTCCTACAACATTTGCAATTGTAACAATTTTTCATTCTGATGAAAAAAACTGGATTTGAACAGGAGACCAAATCTTTGTTCGGCCACATGTAATAACTCCAATCTTACTTATCAAGCAGGCCTGCTTTTTCTTGTAGTATTACTTTTGGTATGAGCATTGTTTGATTCTGTATTCACATCTACATCTATCAGTGCCACAGCATTTCACTATGCAATGAGGTGATCCCTGTCTCTGGCTTCCTAACACACCATGTAAAAGAACTAAGATGTAACATCTGACAAGAAGCAACAGTCATACTTCTGTGTAATGCTCATTCATCTCAAAGGAAGTTCCTGCCTCAGCTGACACTAGTGAATGCATGGAGTTCTAAGAAGCATTGCCTGGCAAACTCTCTATATGCAGTCGTAAGTGGTTTTCTTAAAAGAGCTGGCAGAGATGGAGCAGGGAAAGAGAGGCTTAATGCCAAATTTCTTTACTTAACGCAAATATCAACCCCCTTGAGTAATAATTTGACATTCCTTAGCAAAGACACACTCGACTTTTGAAATATTTACCATTCCTTTATTTTTTATAACCTTAAGAAAATTTGGAAGGAATGTGAACTGTTTTGGTTTTTGTCTTCCTATGATGGCAGAGATTTATTTATAGCCGGGAACTGCAGGACAGTTCTCACGTGGCTGCTGAAAATTAAAACAGCATGTAGAGTTTTGTTTTGTTTTACTTTTATGCCTTTGCTGCTACAATCTCTCCCTGCGTTCCCTAAGCCCTTGTTATTGTAACCAGAGCCACATTTTGCATTGCTACAATTGCAGGGTTATGTAAATTCCAAAAGCTTTAAAGGAAAGGGCCTGTAGATTCTACTCTGGGACACAGGGAAGTTGACACAGTTATGCCCAACAGCAAGGGGGACACAAAAGTATTCGTAAATTGTCAAGAGACAGGAAACCCAAGTCTCAGCATCAGCATCAACCTGAAGTTTTCTGAACCTTTAGAACTTACTGGTTTCCTTTAAATTGATTGTTCTCTCATTTTCAGTGTTGTGCTTTGCTAGGGCCAGGAAAATTTTCTTCAATCCCTTTTGAAAATTTTCATATGCTCTCTCCCACTTTTCATCAGTGTGTACTTGTTTACCCAGAAGAGCCAATAAAAGAAAGTTCTACAGGTACAAATATTTTCAGATCCAAGGAACTGTATTTTTTTCAATGATGATGAAAATGTGCACGTTGAAATACTTTGCTTTAGTTGTGATTATTTTTATATTAAAAAGAAAATCAAAATGAAAGAGAAAACCCATATTCAGAAAAGTTACTAAGATAAGAGTGTGACCTTGCAAGCAGTCTTTACAGCTCTTAGGGTGGGAAGAAGTGCAATACATGTTGCACATCTGTGTGCTTCTGAGTAACCAACTTGTAATGCTGACATTACCTGTGCATTTCTGTGTGGGCATGGGCAAGCCAATTCATGTCTCTGACTCTGTACTCTCTAAAAGAGGGATAATCATGCCTGACTCACTCAGTGTTAGAAGGTTCTGCCTAAGCTCTTAGTCCCCAGTGTTTAGAGAACTCAGCTAAATGAGAAAAATATTTAGCCCACTTCTCCAGATTTGCTTCTATTTAAGTTCTAAATCACCATTAGATAAATCATGTTTAGACCTCAGACAAAAAACCAGATTACATTATTCCTGAAGTATGTGGAGGTTTTGCTCAGCACGCTGCATCCCAATCACTGGAGTGTGCTAATGAGAGCTCATGGACTTTGTGAAAAGGTGCAGTCAGAACTCCCTAGCCAATTCAGGTGACACTATAAGGAAGAATGATGCTGTGATGGCACTCCAACATGCTGCTTTCTATAGCTGTTAAATTTTCTAGTAAACCTTAAACTTACTGCAGTGGATATGAAAAAAACCAAAAACACCCAAAAAATCCCTTCCAAAAAAAAAAAACAAAAACAAAAACAAAAAAAAAAAACCAAAAAAAAAACAAAAAAAAACCACAAAAACCAAAATAACCACCAAAACCAGCAGGACTTGCTGCATTGTTCATATACATCTTTGGTCTTTGGCGCAAGGTCAGTCATGGTAAGTGAGATAAAAATGAAGCGCTGGCTCACTTGGCAAGCAGGTAGGTCAAGCCAAGACAGAAAGAGCATTCCAAGCAATTCCCAAGCTGTGATATTTCAAAAACAATCATTACAGTTGAAAAGACACTTTCTGTAGTGTACAATAGCTCCTACTCAACTGGTAGCTACTGTCACTGCACAGGAGGCAATAGCTATTATCATTATTAAAGTGTAGCTGCTTAAATCTGATCATGAAAGACGAGACCCGCTTCTAAAGGTACAGCTACACAAGATCCCTGCGCAGCTCAGAAGTTTCTACCAGTCTGGCATGTGTGTTTATTTACTTGGAGCCAGGAATTGCCCTGTGGAGCTCTGATCCTGACCATCACTGTGACCTTGGGCAAATGACTGAATGCCTCTGCACCCACAATTTCTTTTGAAGTCAACTGGTGATATGTATGCTTACCAGTTCTGAAGAAAAACCCAAGCCCTACAGGCTAAAGCCAAAATCTGTTAAAGCTGCGGTGTTTTGGGTTGCATCATAAATTGCATACATTTTTAACACAAAAACTGAAACATCAACAGATAAGAAATATTTTTGTAAATGTTGTCATCTAATTGTACCAGTAGGATACAACTCACAGACACAGAGCAGAGGAGTCCAAGGGACCATCTAGATTAAAAATTTTTGGAAGAGGATAGTTTGTTCAAAATCTGTGTTGAGTCAGAAAAAAGCAACCATAAGACAAAAAGAAACTAGAAATCAAAATCTGTTATATTAGGCTGTGTCCCATTCTAATCATAAGTATCTGAGAACTATGTATATTGCTGAACCAAATAAAGCACTGACCAAAACTGTTACTTTATTTTATAAGTTATGCTTTCTGGTAGTATAAACTGTTGTATTTTATTCCTCACAGATTACTAGTTTAGTGCTCAAAAGCACTATGGAGCACAGACAAGAAACTCTGATATCCCATAATATGAAATTCCCCAGATTTTGTTCTTAGACCTGATTCCAAATTGATACGTGCCTCTAAGTTATCAGCACTCCTTCATATACCCTACAGTATTTCATCAAAGTATTAAGCAAGATGGAGTTTGCTTAGCTTTTGGGACCTGGGAAGTCTGCAGCCTGTAATTATTGGCCAAACCAGCATCATAGCTCTTACCTACAACTCATTAGTTTCCTTGAGATGACAAAGCCCTTCCTCACCCTCCATGCTTACATACCCAACAGATACTACTTGGCTCAGCACAATTAGCAAAGCAGGCAGGACAAGGAGCCACTTAGTCACCTCTGAGGCATTTTACAGCAGAGAACCTTCAGTAACTGACACAGGTCAAACAAGGCAATAAAAGCCATAAAATACTGATAAACATAACCACACGGATTTCTGACACATCAGAAAGACCATTTAAAGAAGAAGTCTAAAAAAATCCTTGTTCTGATACCAAATGACAATAAAAATATAAAAAGCCTCTGTTGGCCCAGTGGTTCGGTGTGCTGAGGTTTAGATATGCCCATCTCAGATCCTCAGTGCTATATTACTCTGCTGCATGAAGAAAGGAGGGCAAAAAGAATGAACAATGGGGTAGAAGCAACACTCTAAAAAAAAAACCAACAAAAAAAAAAAGTTAAATAAAAAGCAAACCAAGTCTAATAACAACAACAAAAACCTTCCATAAGCAGGAGAATAGAAGTAAAATTAGAACAGCTCAGTTGGAAGGCAACTACAATAATCAGTCCAGTGCCCTGATTACTTTAATGCTCTCTAATGGTGCAACACAGGTGAGCTGTAAAAGGCAGACTTGTCTTGTCCTCTCAACCTGCTACAATCAGCTGCACCCAAAAATATCTAGAGGGAAAGAGACACCTGACACAGACATGGTAAAAATGACCCAAACTAAGAAGTAGCAACTCCGAGGGTGTGGGAAAGTCTGCAAACAAATCACTGGGTGTGTCAGATACACAGACGCTGGTATAATGCGGTGATTACCGTGTCTCAGTGAATATGTAAACGTGAGCTTGGTGTTTTAAGAGCCAGCCACAATGACCGCTGAACAAACTCCAGTCTGGCTGCAATTGCCTAGGAGCAGTACAACATTTGCTGTGCCCCTAAAGCTTCATGGGATGTTCAGAGATAACTGAAGCCCAGAGCTACTAAACAAATCCAGCGTGGCATCTTATTCTACATGGAGATTTTCTAGAGAAAAGATCACAGAACTGGGAAAACTGCTTCTGTGACACCCATGAGTGGATTTCTCCATGAGCTTCACTGAGGCTACAGGGCCCATTATTTCCCACCCTGATGGCATCACAAGATACAGCGTCTATGATCCACATCAAATGGCAAAATTCAGCCCTAGAAACAGGCCTCCAAAATGCTGGTGAGAAGCTTTAAAATTCCAAATGCAACAAATATAGGAACATAGAGAGCTCATGGATTTAAGCTCACAAATTCTGTACTGAAAATCTGAGAAATAAACCTTATAGTTTTGTGCAGCCTTGGTTGTTCCATTGCTAGCAAGCAAGCAGACAAACAAAGAGATAAATACATTGAAAAGTACATACCCCAAGTTAATGGCAGTGGTCAGCCAGTGGAAGCAAGCCCAAGATTTTATAATGAAGGAATTTCTAATGAAAGTTAAAGAGTTTTTCCCATTTCTCTGGAGGCATTGGCCCCCAGTCTGGCATCAAACTGTCCAGCTCCCTCTAGCCTCTTTGTGAATTAGGTTTATTCCTGAAGGAGCTCAAGAATCCCGAAAGAGCATGACTAAAAAGGGCTCAAAGAAAAAATGAAAGTTGCCTATCTCTCTCCTCCACTGTGTAACCACTTAGCACTGAGCACCCAGAATTGTAGACAGCGTTTGCAGTGTTGTTTCAGCCTAGCTCAGAGACATGTTTCCTCAGCAGGCTATTTGGATCAAAGACTTCAGGCAATGTCCCTCAAAGAAAAGACAAGGCAAAACACAGAGGGTACTTTTTCACCATCTGCTTCCATTTTAATTTGCTGCACTCCCACATGTCACCAGAGTCTGTGGGATGGTCAGTTGGATTCTGGGTCCTGTGCATTCATGGCAGGATGAGACTACACGGTCATCATATCCTGTTTCCTACAACTGTGTAATAGACACAAAGTGCAGCAGTCTCCACAGCACATTTATTCCAAAACTATCACACATTAATATATGCCTCTTCAAGTGACCAATGGGAAACATTAGATAAATTTTCCAGTCTGAAGTGAGGCAGCAATTTTCATTCTTAGATTAAAGCAGCTGACAATGACAAATTAGGTATTTCATTGTACAGACGTATAATATCATCTCCCTGATATCTGTTAACTGATTCTAGAGATTATAAAATTTAGTCCACTCTGTGGATAAAAATACATAAAACTAGAGATAACTTTTTATTTATGTCAAAATTAGAAAAAAACCCAAAATATTGATATGCATGTAATCTGAACTGTATGTTGACTTATATTGCAAAAATCAAAGCCAGTAATTGAAAAACTGATTCTCAGAACTGATGAAGTGGCAATCTTATATTGCTTTTTGATTAAAGTATGGTGATACCATATGAAAATATTACTACATTATGATAGGTCAGCTGTAAGTTGTATTTACAGTATTTCCTTAGGTAAGGTTCCCATTCCACAGTAGCTTAGCTACACTAACAGATGTGTAAATCAGAAAGAGTAGGGGTCCCTGGAGATGTCCCAATGGATGCGAACATCGTAAATATCACCACTGAAAGTAAGCAGGGGATGAGAGAGTGAGGAGTCACTTGCTAAATTTTGCCTCTGATTTAACAGAAGATGTGTCATGAAGGACACAGTAGGGCATTTATAGCACAACACATGTCGCCCAGCAGGTACATGAAGCAATTCTAGATAAGTCCAGACACAGCTGGAAAACAATTCATGGGTCTCGCAAGGAGAACGTCAGAAATTTTCAGTCAGAAAACGCATCTGTTTTTCTCCCTATAACTTAGTAATGGTGAGTGCCAAAGACTTTGTAACATTCACACAGACTGCCTGAATCCTGCTGACGATGAAAGGCTAAGGTCAAGCTTTGTACTTCTGGCACTGGCAACACATTTCAGGGCCTCCACAACAGAGCCAGAGAGATTCACTCATTGGGACGCCTGACCCACAGGGCAGTAAAAGTATGAAACAAGCAAAGAGGGCAAGTTCATATCTCAGTAGGGCACAGTTGGAGGACAGTTCATATTGGCAGGGCCCTAGCATGGTTATTACTCTATCCCTGCATAACTGTGCAGGAGGATGCTGACACATCAGAGCTCAAGTGAGAACAAAACCAACTGTCTCTCTGTGCACTCAGCTGTTAGAAACAGTTTAATTGGTTCCCGCTGTATACACGGCTGCAAAAGTAGCAAAGGACTGAAGTCCCCTCATGTTTGGTCAAGATCTTGCTTTCTTTCATCTGTTGTGCAGATGCTGATGGGGGTCACCTGCCTGGAGGGGGGTCAGCATTCTGCCAAATGGATTTAAGGAGGGTACTCACAGTCCAGGCATCCCAGCTTAATGGTCAGTGACTCAGTAAGAAAACCAAGATTGTCTGCACTGGTGGATGGCTCCATTCCTAAAGTTTGTAAGGAAGAATGATATCCTGGAAAAACTTCTCTACAGATGTATGCTGCTTTATCTAACAAACCCATTCCACCTAGTAGGGAAATTCTCTTACAACCATTATCAGCAATACCTAATTCCCATAGTCTCTTTACAGGCAAAAACCTAAATGAAGTGTGGAGTGTAGGAAGAATGGGAGGAGGTAACTAAAGGCTCTGGGAAGATATGAGGGAGGGAGTAAAAATGGAAAGAAGTACCCACTCTGCAATAAGGTGACAGTCTTGCATTCTGGGAGAAGTATGATTTTCATGAATATATGGCTTGTCTATAGACACAAGACTAAAAACAACATAATGATTAAAATTATGGTATAATATTTTAATTAGTAATTATGGCTTTGCTACACTAACACTTCAGAAGACATAAAGGTGTGTGAAAAAAATGGGTCTAACCTACCTGCAGTGAAAGTACTTATGTGATAGTACAGATCCTCATTAATTTGCAGGCTTCTGAGAAAATTGTGCCTCAATTTCCCAAAATCCACTAATATTTGTAAAGTATTGGAAATTGCTGACTTTATCTGCTATATATATGTGGTTTATCCTCACATTTTTATACAGTGTATGACTGCAGACAAGAAAATATTCTCAGCATTTAACTTCTGGTCAAATAGGAACAGTGCATTGACATGACCCAGCTCTATCAGAAACAATCTGACTAATGGTCCTACAATACCCACAGCATTCAGGACTTGATCTTAGACCAATGGAAAGTACAGAGTTTGCTGTATTGTAGGCTGATGATTTATTGACTACATGTTTTCAGAGGGAATGAACTGTTGTAACACATTAGGGGGAAAACAATGGATTTATGTTAAAGGAAAATCATGTTACACTTCTAGAAGAGTCCAGGAAACTTCTATGCAAGAATCAGCAGAGACAAAGATGCTTAAACAGTTCCCCAGTTGTTTCATTCCTTCTTGAAAAGGTTGTTTGCTTTGACCTGACAAGCAAAGGAGCAGAATTGGCAGGCTGATGTAGAACAACATGTATTCCCATGTATTTCTGTCACAGCCTTCTGGAGATTTGAAAGAAAACAGATGGCAGTGCAGGACCAAGAGCGTGCAAAGAGATTAATGATTTTTAAAGACCATCATGATTTACTTAAAAATATCCTAATTTTTTTATATTTATAAAGCACTGAGATTTCCTGGAAAATGGAAGAACTCAAAATATTTGCTAGTTATGAAAGTATCAGCAACCATATGCTACTGATGAGTATGCCTGTTTGAAATGTTTTAAGAAATGTTTAAGTGCAAATGAAAATACAAAACACCTCTAAAAAATAACTAGGGAAGGGTTAGCAAGTTAACTCTTTTCTGAAAAATTGTCACTCTTTGTAATCCACTTTTCAACTTTTCAGAACCAGCAGAGATGCTGATGCCTTTTTTCAATGTCAAGAAGACACAGACAGTGCTAAAAATGCAGGTATTGTTTCTTCACATGCATTCTTGACACTTAAAGGTGTCCAAAATATGAATAAGTTTCTGGAGGTTCGTGATGTGTCTGGTCAGCTTCCTCAGTCAACATCTTACAGATATGACTGCTGAAACATTGGAGGATCTTCACATTGTTTTCTCTCACAAAGACCACAAGAATATAAAATTGACTACATAGAGTCAGAAATCCATCTAAACCAGTACCATATCTCTAAGTAAAGGTCAGCTGCAGACATATAGGGAAAGCATATTAAAAAAACACATATAGTCTGATCCTACCTCTGCTCAATCCTTTCAGTTTAGGACTTGCAGATGGGAGTACAGCCAGATTATCATGTTTAAAAGTGCACACATCCTCCAATTCTTTTTTACCTTTTCCCACAGCTTTGTCTTAGGAGAAGAAAATATTGCCATGCGCTCCTAAACTTTCAAAGGTATGCTTGCATGATTTCTTCACAATAAATCCAACCTGGATTGTGCTCCTTTGCAGAAATGTTTCTTCTCTTTTGTGTGTCTGTGTTTGTGTACTTATTTTGTGAAACTGTCCTAGGAACACATCTTCATGTCAGATCTTATAATGTTAAATTGGACCTGATCATATTCTTCAAAGAGGAACAGGGGACTGTACAAGTTTCTATCACTTAAGTCTTCACAGCTCATTAATCCAATTCTTTAAGCAGCTAAAAAGATTGCCCCTCCAAACAGGAAACAATATGAAAAGCCCCCCTAGATCAGGCTTGTTCACTGCCTTGAATAATAAAAGCTATAAAACAATAGAAAGGAGTTCTTGTTTATGCCTCCTTTATAAAAGTCCTATACCAGGGAGACAGAATAGACTTGTTGGGTCTCACAAATCAGCTTTGTCCACATTTCAAAGAAGAGCTGGGCTGGCATATACATTACCTGAATTTTAGTTATGTTGGGACACAGTGAGGAGAAAAATACTCCACAACAAAAACAAGTGTAAACTTCAAAATTCAAGAGAAGAAATACCAGCTTGAGCAAATATTACTGGGAAGTCAGCAAGCACTTGTTATTCAGGGATGAAGCCTATTTCTTCCTTGCTGCCAAAGTTTTTCACAGTTCCTCAAGGTTACCTCTATTTCCATTTTCACAGTCTAAACACATCCTTCTGATCTCCAGCTCCCATTCCTTGAATTCCAGCAAGTCTTCCGATCTCATCCCTTTCTTATCTACTTCCTTCTTTTTACCTGAAGTTGGAATTTTTCACTTCAGAAAAGTCTTATCAGTGGTAAAAACCTGCTCTATTGTCAGAATAACTTTTCTACTAAATAAAAAAAAAAAAAAACCCTGAGCTTTTCCTGGTCAGTTTTGCTTCTCCATGTTACAGAATCACAGAATATCCTGAGTTGAACAGGACCCACCAGGATCACTGAGTCCAGCTCCTGGCCCTGCACAGGACCATCCCCAAGAGCCACACCATGTGCCTGATAGCAATGTTCAAATGCTTCTTGAGCTCTGTCAGGGTGATGCTGTGACCACTGCTCTGGGGAGCCTGTTCCAGTGCCCAATCACCCTCTAGGTGAAAAACCTATTTCTCATATCCAATCTAAATCTCCCCTGATACAACTTCAGGCCATTCCCTCAGGTCCTGTCATTGGTCACCATAGATCTCATCCTGTAAACTCCTACTATTAGAAGATATTATCTGACACCATAGAGATCACCAGAGAAGCCAAAATCCCAAGTGTTGAAATACCGTGTAGGAAGCTGAAAATATATATCTAACAGGGGGCATGAATGTTGAGCAACATATAAACCAGACACAAAGCTTAAGGGAGGGAAAAGCTTGTTTGACCATCACCAGGTACCCATTTAACAACACAATCCACTAAGACAGCTTGAGGCTTCTCTACCAATAGCACAGCCCAGGGTGTGATGTGCTCCTGTACCTTCCTGGTTCTCAGCAAATCACAGCTGGGAACATCCTAGCAAGAGAAATAAACCATGAGGACAGAAGTGACACACCAGAGCTCACGGGAGCTTCCAGCAACATGGGACACATTCGTCTGTGCCTTCCACTGCTGTAAACCAACAGTAGTTCCAGTAGTTTCATGGCCCTTCAGAGAGTTACTCTGCTGTAAGAAGTATGTGAGCAGAATCAAATGCACTCTGTAGATTTGCCCAAGTCCCTCAGCCAGCATTTCAAAAACAGCTTATAATTTTGGCTGCCTCAATTTTTGAGTCTCTTGGTGTCTTAAAAGACACTAAAAATAAAGAGCCAAAATTACAGGTTACTTTGCACAACTTGGGCCTCAGTTTCTCTGTACTAAGTTCTGATGTTACTTGGACTTAGAATTGAAGCATGGAGTAAGTTTCTTGAACAATACAAAGCTCCAGAAAACTTTCACTGGATGAGAGCTGACTTGCACTCTCTGTGTCTCAGGTCACTCAGGCGGGAAGACAACAATTCCTTGGCCTGATAACAGACTTGTGCCAAACAGAAGTAATGTCATTGTTAAGTGGAATTGCAGAAATATGATAAATTATTCAGACCTACTGCATGTGTGCTGAAAACTACCAGTTTTCTGCACATGCCTGAGTTCAAATGAATCTGATATTAGGGATCACAACTGGCAAATGGAAAAGCCACATGAGACACCACTGTCAATAATCAACAAACCAAAAAGCATGGGAAAATACACATAAAATCTTTCGTCCAATGAAAATAAGAGCAGTCAGCTTTCTTTTAATTTAGGAACATGCTGTGCTTGCCTGGGGGTTGCAAGGGCAGGGAAGGGAGAGAGGGTCAGCTCTCCATAGGACTGACCCAGGTTTGAAAATTCACAGCAACTAAAGTGCTGAAAGCCAAGCCTCCCACACATCCTTCCCCTATGTGTCAGGAAATAGTGTCCCCTGATTGCTCAATCTCTAAGTCAGATGGCTGGCCTGGAGGGAATACATGGGTTTTTCGGATACCATCAGACCTTGGGGGAATTTTATATCGACTAAAGCAGATGGAGCAAACCCAAACAATTTTGGAGATCCCTTCAAGATGCTGTTCAACTCTTGATGAGCCTCCCTATCAATGAAGTACAGTAAGTGCACCTCATATCTGTACTTAGCAAGAAAAATTTTTGTGACTGATTTTCAGGATGAACAGAACTATACATAAGAAGCACAACTAAAAAAAACCCAGCAGTGATAGCAGCAGACAAGTGATATGGTATGGTAAAGCCACTAGGCTATCCAGGGAATTTGCTTACTCAGCTCTGTGAAACCATGAGACCTCTCTTCGTAACACATAATATAGACTTTTAAAACCTCACTGGCTACACTGACTGTCATAAGCTGCAACAGGCAATAGCTCTCTGTTCCACAAAACAAAACTGAAAAGATGCCTGCCTTGTTCATATTGTGTTTTTTTTAATCTTGCTTCCACGGTAAGTCCATCCATAGTTGAACTAGCAATTTCCTGGCTAGTACCATCTCATCCAAATTCAAGGATGCTAAAACCCATGCATTCTCATTGGAACTGAATTTATGTCTTGCCAGGTCAATATCTCCTTTCCCAGTTTTCTTCCCAGCCTTCCACTCAGTGTGCAACTTTCCTGTTGAATTATAACTGACAGCCCACAGGGAATTTCCAGACTTGCAAATCCCTACAGGTAGTGTTGGTAACCTATTGGATGCTGAGACAAAAGAAAGAGAGAGGAATAATGAGACAGACAGGAAGCAGTCAGATGAAAACAAATATGGAATTATCTCCTCCTTAGTTCCTCTTCTTACCCTCTCAGCTTTCAGCAGTTCTGAATATATGAGTCCTAAATTGCCTAAAGTACTTCAGAGAGACTAACTGTTGAACCAGGTAAAAAGTGTTTGTGGCTGCAGACACTTGCCTTGGCTGTGATGGCTCTTAATTTTTTATTGGGGCATAAAGATTTCTAACAAGTTACTAAATTCCTTAAGAAATTTTTTTCTTTTACATTGCTAGCCAAAGTGATTAGGATTTTGTTAAGAAAAAAAAAAAGCAGCTTCTTGGAAAAGGAGGTGCTAGGCCCACTGGAAACAAAATCTAGTAAGAAATAAATGGGGTAGAGGAAAAAAATTAGAATATGTCACAGCAAAGTAGCTCAGATCCCAGTATGATTCCTTCCAAGTCTGAAGACTTCACTTCCAAAGTACATCCTTGAAGGATCTGCTTTTTGAGATCCTTGCAGGATCTGCTTTTTTTTTTGTATCCTTATACATGCATCAGTACAGCTGCTTATTCTCCAGTTCATGATTTGCATAGCATGGCATCCCTTAGTGGGGATTAGACCTTGACCACCTGCCCAGTAAAGGCCATCTCCATTACATTAGCCAGCACTGTGATTGCATCAACCTGTAGTTGTTTCCAGCACAGCTAACTACACTTGCTCAATTTTGATATGCAGTGGAGATCACAGTAACCCTCCTTCCCTTCAGTCCTCAATTTTCCTCTTTTTTTGCCTTCTCCCTGCCCCAATAACCCACTCTGCCACCCTGAAGAGGAAAAGTATTTGCAGACTTTTCCCATTATCAAAACAGCCTGATGCAGGGAATGCTGACTTGCAGTGGCCTTTCTTGTGACTGCTTGTTGGCTGAAGCCAATTGCTAACAGCATGGGGACTTGCATTGTGCAATTCACATGGCTTCTGCTCCTCAGCCCAGCTTTGTGTTTATGCTCAAGGGCATCATCTCTCCTTCCAGAAACTGCACAGGCCAACAATGCTCCTGCTGGCCAAGAGTTTTCTACAGTTACAAGTGCTTGCAAAGTGTGTCATCTTCATACAGGAGGCCTCAAACTGTTCCTGGGGAAGCAAGCTGCTTCTGTCATGGATCTCATTAGAAAAGATGCCAATGAAAAGGACAGCTGCCTACACAGCTGTCCCCAGAATTGCTCCCTTCTCCACTTGAAGAATGAACAGACACCCAGGTGTGAGATTGTTTTCAATCTCACAGGAGGTAAGGTTAATTAAATGCATCATTGAATTTTGATTGCAAATAGATACAGCTGTGTGCCCCACTGAAAACATCATCTTCTTATGGAGTTGGCTTGGGAATCTCCGGACTGCAGAGGTATAAAAAAAAAAAAATTAATAAGAATCACTACTTTAGTTTGGACTAGGACCAGGTGCCTGTATCAGTATCTGCTGGGAGATTCTCCTTGTAGTAGGTGACTTGTTCGTGTGTGACCCTGTTATATCTAGGTTTTAGATGTGAGAGACACCTCTTCTCTGCAGAAGCAGAGGGTTCTTTGAAGAGCCCTTAGTATCAAGCAAGTACAGGCTGGAGGTGCTAAATTTGGCAGATTTAACCAAGTGACTCCCCTGACTTGTTTTAGTATTTTTATCACCAGTAGCCTGGCAGAGCAGGAGAGGACTTCATTGTCAGGGGCCAAGGAATTGCCTGTCATCCTCATAAGGAAAGAGGAACTGCTTGCTGCACAATATGACAAGGGATTAAAGAGTTAAAAAATAAATCCCACATTGTGAAGTTGCCTAAGGAAGTTGATTTTTGCCTAAGGCTTATTTGGGATTTTCCTTTCCTGCTACCAGAACATGAACTAGCTGAATTTCAGTTAATTTTGTAGTCTTCTAAAAATATGACCATCCCCTCCTCACTCTCCTCAGACCTCCCTCATCCCCTGTCACCCCCCTCCACATAGAGAAGAGTGCAAAAGCCTGCACTGTCTGCATACCTTTGGGAGAAGCAATCAAACTAAACCTGAATTGTGTGTGCTGCCAAGCTGGCTTCAGGATATGTCAGAGGAGGAAAAAAAAAAAAAAAAAAGAAAGAAAGGCAATCAGTACTTGCAGGGATTTGTTCTTGAAAACAAGCAAAAACATGAGGAGCTTTGCTGCAGCAGCTGCACTTACATTGTAGTAGCCGTGTCTCTGCGCGGATCCTCCCTGTTCTGCAGTCCCGTAATCCACACAGAGAAATGCCTGTACTGCTCCTCTTGCTGCCACTGCTGCTAGAGTGAGACTGGAACTGGTGCTGTTTTCACTTTCAGACCAGCCTCTCTCTCCAAATCCTCTGACGTCAGACAGCCTGCAAGAGATATTTATGGAATGAACAATCTAAAAGTTTTTCTAGGTAGATTTAAAACTGCAGTTTTGGCGGGGAGGGGGGGGGGAGGAATCTGGAATTTTTGCCCTCTTGGATAGAAAACCCCTCTAAGGGGTTCAGGGAGAAAACTGTGGAGAACTACAGATGTGGTTGTATAAGTCCCTGGCAAAAGGCAGTACCTGTACTTTTCTGTCCGTGGTATATTATATCCACACCCAGGCTGTAACTATCTGTCATGAAAGTCCCCATTTGGAAAGTGGTTTTCCAGTCTCTCAGCTGTGCTTAAACAGGGTTTGAATCAAGCATGACACAGAGGTCTCTCACAGACACATTCCAAGGCCACAGCCCTCTGCTGTGTCCTGCCTTTTACTGGATTTAAGTAAAACAGGACTGAAACAGAGCCTTCCAAGCATCGTGTCCACATCCTCTTTCAGTCTGGCACTAACACCTTTTAGCTGGATTTTTTTCTCAAGCATGTGGGCTATTTTGGCCATCCCTCTTAACTTCAGAATATCTTCTCTAGAAGTTTTGTCATCTCAGATAAATACCAGCTCAGGAAATCTATTTATTTTTTGATCTCTCTTATGCTCTGCCTATTTGCATCTTTCTATTATTCCTTTGCTGCTGTACAGCATGACACTTTTCCCCTGCTGTGAAAGCCACTTAGGTGTTATGTGGGACAGAAGAGATGCTAGAGCAAAAACCGAAACAGTATTAGCATTAATGTTAATCAGTACTTGAAGAGTGAAATGCTCTAGTGGTATAATCCTGCTGAGGTAAGTGGTGATAAATTTGGACTGATCAGACCTCTTTGTCTTGTATTTAGAAGCTGAGCTTGGCTGTAAGCCTGTAAGTATCAGTAGTCCCATCTAAGAGAAGAAACAAGTCTGAAGGTGAAGTGATATATGGTGAAAGTCCTTGAGTGAGCTTTGCTTGATTACAGACAAACCTTTTTAAGAAGTTCAAAACTTACTCAACATTTTCTGCAGGAGTGTACAAATGTGCTGCTATTATAAGCAACTGGGTTTGGGTTTTTTTTATACCACATCATTTCCATTTGTAGGCAGTTAAGAAGTATATGTCTTGGTACCACTTTTGGAGATGCAATTGCTATTTCAAAATGTGCCAAGATTCTTTTCTGTACAACTTACTAGCAGGGCAAATTTACCATTTGGAGCTGTGTGGACTAGATTTATAAATATATGCTTTCTCTTTTCTGCTCTAACATTATCACCTTCAAATCAATAAAAATCATCTGATCAACTTCAAAAGGCTTAAAATCAAATTTTCTCCAATAACTTTCTAATGGCAGCTTTCCCCATTCACTGTAATATCACTATGGCCAAAAGCTTTGAGATACATTCCAGAAAAAAAATGGTGCCTCTTTGAAGAGATTTCCACTTTGATACTTACAAAATAGGTCTAAGAAAGTAGCAGATGGAGGAGCACGAAAATTATCCCAGTTCCAAAGCAGTATTCAGTCAAGTGAAGGAAGTAAAATGTTTTTGTATATAAAGAAAAAAATTAAAAGATACCCAGTTTTGACAGTGCAGTCCAAGCACTGACCAAGTGGTGTTTTTGTCCCCTCTGGCTATGAGATTTGTCACTTGTCTACTTAGCATCAACAAAGATCACTCAGGGATGAGTCCCTGCCTTGTTATGCTGCACGCTAATCTTATTAAAGATCAACCCTGGAGTTACATTGCTACCTGTTGGCAGTTTGTCCCATGGATATCCAGCAGGAACTCTGAAGGGCAGACTGATTCAGGGCTTTTCTGTAGGATACACAAGCTATTCCTCGCAGGGAGTTCCTCATCACACCAGATTTATTTGACTCAGCTCCTCTAATGCACAGTAGAGGCTCCTCGTGTTTGCTAAAGATGAGATGGCTATCCATGACTCCTCTTTCTTCTGTTTAGTTTATAAGATTATATTACATCTTCTCCCCAGAGAGTAGAGTAGGAGGAACACGGAAATCCTAACCATCACACAGAAGTAAAACGTGAATAACCACAGCTTGTCTTACAGGCTGAGCCAAGAACAAAATGGTATTCCTTTATTTTGAAAGATTTTGCAGAAAGATTGAAATGCCAAGAGACTGAAATGCTCTGTTTGCTCATATGTGACATGGACAGTGACAGTTAACCTGTGTCCAGTAGCACATTTAATTTCTGTCCTGAAGTGATATGCCCCTTACCATGTAGTTGTTAAGGTAGAAATATTCATCCCATCAGAAATGCTGTAACATTCCAGCTACTGTGGACTAAGACAGTATCTCTATGAACCTGTTACATTTCTATTGGAAAATGAAAGGTAGAATAGCCAGTTGTATGGTTGTATATTCATAGCCTCTGCATTGAATCCCACAGGAGTCAATCCCACAAAATGCCACAGAAGCCCTTTCTGGAACACAACACCATGATATGAAGAGCACAAAAAAATCCTCTGTGGGCAATCTGTACTCCTGTTTCCTATACTTGAGAACCCTCTCCATTAGATTGGGAATGTGCGTGCAAGAGATAAAATTGTTTAATTTTAAACAGAATTTATTTAAACCAGTATTTCTCCCAAAAGACACTAGAGACAGGCACTTTTGGAGGGTGAGGAGGATCAACTTTGGGCACTGGACCAACACAAGCATAGGCACTACTCAGCCCTAAAACACAGAGAAAATACAGAGAAACCTCTGCATCACTTGCACATGACTGAAACAAGACCGCATGTGCTCCTCAGATCCAAACCAGTCTAATGCATGTTCATATGCGCAACTGTAGAAGTCCAGTTGTCACTCCCTTAGTGCTACATAACAAAATAATAAACCAAAGGAAATGAAACTCTATTAAAATACTATTCTTGCTGCCATAGTGGAACAGGCCATTCAGCTGTACACTGCCTTAAGCAGTGGTTAGATACCTGATGATTCAGAGCATGAAGAATGGAAAACACACTACATCCAGCCAGTTGTGGGCTGGAATATTACGTAAGGATGAGTGGTTGAAGAGAGAAGAGAAATTCTTTCTTGAACCCCATAGTTGATCAGTTACACATTTAAGTATGATGTTATTTCAGATGTTGGGGTTTTTTCCCTTGCACTTGTATTGCTATGTATGTTATTTCTGCATATATTTCAGTTTGGGAAACTCCCAGGTTTTTTTCCAATCCACTGAATTCAGGAAAAGCAAATTTATGGCATATATTCAAAGAACAGCACACACCAAAGCATGCAGAGAGCTCCGTTTCTGTCCTCAGATGCACACAGCCTTGGCCCTAGTTTTGAAATCCACCCAACGATTTTCATTTAATTTTGAATGATGGAATTCTATTTACTGTGTACTCTTGGCCCTGGATTTATTTCTCCATTCCACTGACCAGAGGGAAACTACCTTGTAGTCTTGTAGATATCTTCATTTCCAAGGCTTGAAGCAGCATCATGGCTTAGTAAACAGTTTAAGTGTTTGGAAGGAAAGGTGGTGATGTATTGCAGATAAACATGTGCCAGAAAGAAGGATTGTTCTAAGACACTACCACAGCTACCTCTGAATTGTATAAGGGATCATAATCTAATGAGGAAAGGGGGAAGAAAGCACTTTCTGGAGCTATACAGTACGTACTTGAGGAGTTTCTTTAGCCACAAAGGACCATGCAGAGCCCAGCAAGTGTCTGAGTATCATAATCAATGTAAAGCACTGAACTGACAGCATTTTAGACTCAGTTTCCTCCAGTATCAGAGGCAACACAAATTAAGAATCAGTGGAAAATGAGGCTCACACAACAGAAGGAATTTTCAAATTAAAAGTAATGCAGTGTTAAGTACAGTAAGACTTAAAAAACCTTCATCTCTGCAGTACATTGTGACTGAACTCAAATTCTGAGGCACAGACTGGACTTCTCAAACTAATCAGCAATTTAGATGGATAGTATTCATACATGAGAGTAGACAGAAGGCAGCACTAGCTGAGAACACCCTGCCTCCACTACCAACAGAAGATGAGGCAGGAAAGAGTGAGCTTCGTCCCACACAGGGAGCTGTGGCTAGGCTCTGACTCCTTTGCAGAAGTCAACTAGACCAAAGAGAATTGAGTAGGCAAGACTATTTGGACAGTTGGTAACTAAAATTTTTCTGCAGAGATATAATATCAGAATTAAACAACATTTTGTAATATATCACAGCCTGACTAGCTATTCCCAGCACTATCTTAGCTCCATTTTGTTTTCCACCAAAAACTGTATAGTGAATTCAGGTTAACCAGGCTCCTCTGAGAGCTTTGTGGGATAAGTTTCTTGGCTTCTTTCATTCACATAATGTAGTGACAACTGTTAAAGTGGAGATGCTGCAAAGAAGCCGGAGAAAAACATATGCACTCAGTAGAAATGCCAGCAACTATATACCATATTAACAGCAATCATCATGTGTTACAGGGGAGCCTAGGTAGGAAGGAGAGTTCAATTCTATGGAATATATCAAATTTAAGTGTCTTGACTGGTATTTTTTTTATTTCCTAGACATTCTCTTTTCTTGCAAAAAGATTTATTTTTAAAAGACTCCAGGAAGCAAAGGGAGCCTATTAGACTGGCAATTATCCTGAGTCACTTCCTACAATGGTTTAAAACTCAGAAAATCTTTTTTGTGGGCATGAATGCAAAAGTACATCAGCGGCCCACAGAGTTGAACCAATAAACCTGAAAGGAGTAATAACTTACAGCTAGTTACATCACATTTTTAATTACATTGAAAGATTGTCAAGGTTGGAAAATCAAATGCTGAAAAATTATAAATAGCAAACACATTATGATATGGATATGTTTAGCCACTACCCATGTATAACAGCTGTGGCAGAACATGGGATGGGATCCAGCTGCCTGCATTTCAGTTTAAGACATTTAGCTCAAGACAACTCTCTCCTTGCAGCTCTTGCCACAGCTGATGTGAGCCTGATGCAAGCTCAGTGATGAAACAAGCACCTAAAAATGCAAGCACACAGCTGGAGCTGGGGCTGCAATTTTCATGCTTGTACACTTTTAGGTGTTTTGGTTCACCAGTGCTTATGCTCTTTACTGTACTTCTTTCTGTATTATTTGCTAATTAAAGACAAAAACAGTTCTAAAACTTTTGCCCATGTAATCCTACTGAATTTTTGAGATATGAACATAATCCCTAAGGTCCCCTGAATACAATTTTACTCCACTGCTCTCATGATATTGTACTTCTCTCCTCTTGTGAAGCTGCCATTTCAAGAAGCAATGCAATTTGGCCATGATATATTAATGTGTCTTCTCAGGCAGGAAAACAGGAAAGTTCTTGGCACAAGTATTCTTGGAATTTATACAAACTGCTATGCTTCAGCCCCAAGTTTTATGACCACACCAGCCAAAAGTGACCTTGTGTGCTACCCACCTGCAAAAGAAGAAATTAAGTTAGCCCGTCTATAGGATAAGAGCACAGAATCTTGACTGATAATGTCAAGAAACATTTCCTAATGTTTTATAATATAAGAAATGAAACAAGCAAACAGAACAAAATGAAACATATAGGCATTCTTTTTCTTCTGTATCTATGAAATACCACAACTAAGAAGTCATTCTCATGCAACATTTAACATTAATTGTGAACACTGTTTCTAGCACCTACACCATAGTCTATAGAAATGTGTCAACTTGCAGGATTAAACAGAAGGCCACCAAAATCCAGATTACATTTATTTCTTCCTAGACAGATGAAAACCTAGTGTTATAAATGAATGAAAGTTTGAAGACAGAATACTCATTTGAAGAATCAGGTTTTAGACTGGTCTTGAGGGGCAGTGAAATAAGACAAAAGTATAATCAGTCTTCTAGTGAAGAAAGGCAAGAAAAAACAGCTTTAGAAAAACACACTAAGCATACTGACTCCTCCAGAGTCTTACTCACTGCCGATTTACACATGGTTCAACATATTCAATATCCCACAGCACGAGGATTTTGTGTCTGAAGTAAGCCAATGATGTTGGGTGGGTGGGTGGGGGTTATATTATGTAATGGGATGGCTAGTGTGCTTAAAAAATAAAACAAAACAAAAAAAACCCCAAAACAACAGCAACAACAAAAAATAACAGACAAAAACATTTCACAAAAACACAGTGAGCTGGAAATGAGCTGGAAATTCTGAAAAATAAACCAAAATAACAATTTTCATATGTCTAAACCCAATGTCTCCCCAATCCCATACTGTGGTCTTTAGGATCCCAAACCAGCTTGAAATAAACAAAGTTGGGATGCTCGGCATGTTCTAAGACCAAGGTACAACATATTGTCAAATGTGCCCTAAAATAGTCCATTTTGTTCTGATATAACTATTTATAGAAACACACCATTGGTGAAATTATCAGTGATGAACTAGTTAAGATAAAATTTGTTAACTGGTTTCACAACAAAAAGCTATTGTACTTTTGAGTTGTAATTTCCTTTGATTATTTCAAGTATAGACAGAAAGGTGACAGGCTTAAACAAATATTTGTATAACTTTTTTTGTTCATTTCACAGATTTCATGTCATAAAAGTTGTTACTACAAGATTCTTGTCCCAGTTAGGTACAGGAATTATCTAAAACCTAAAAGTTTTGCTCCTTCTCCTCCCACCTTCCTCCCCCCACCATTAATCTGGCAGATCTAGGAAGGTATAACAATTTAATTGCTCTTGATCAAGTTTGTCAAGACGCCAAAACACAATTTGCTAATAAGATAAATTCTTCAAACTTCTGAATACTCAATAGTGTCTAGCTGACATATAAAATCATGCAATATCATGTTATATGTAAGAATTACAATATTGTGAAACTATAATAATAGTATGTTTAAAGGACGAAACACTTTCTAAAACCTTAAACATATGATTAGATAAACATTTCACCAGCTTAAATAATTTGAAAAATAGTTTGAGAGCTGGAAGGTATGGAAGGGCTTGTGAACCTGCAGGAAGAGATGAGGTTGTGTGGGGACTGTTAATCAGTGAATCACCACCACAAGATTACCAACAAACGACTGGCATCGATGCCTGGCTTCCCTGTAGAAGCTGAGTGAAGACATTTCTACTTCCTCCCTGTCTCTGAAACATGACAAAAACAACTCTGTATTACAACCAGCCGTAGTAGCTCTCTGAAGTCATTCCAAAAGCACGGGACCATTAGAGAGCAGTAATGTTTGGAAGAAGCAGTGGGGACCACAAGTGAGTGGCTTCTTTCACACAGAATCAAGGCCTCTGAGGATAGTTAACTTGCCTGAGAGGTTAGCCCATG
Source organism: Serinus canaria (assembly GCF_022539315.1). Lineage (NCBI taxonomy): Eukaryota > Metazoa > Chordata > Aves > Passeriformes > Fringillidae > Serinus > Serinus canaria. Next base: position 29,594,843 of record NC_066316.1, read on the forward strand.
AGCATCCCCAGAAATTAGGGAGTGTAAAAAGAGACCAAATGCAGGAGAATGATTAGAAATTGGTGAATTAAGTATTTTGTGACCCTTAGTGCTGACAGAAGAGCACAAAGCAGCTGACTGTGGCAAAGATGTTTTTTACAACAAATAGCTAAACCAGCTTCTTTTCTTCACACTAGTGTTACAAGTCAGATTTATTTAAAGTCGGTAAATCTCTTTGAGATCTTCCAATGGAAATTACTATTCAAGTTTTATAAAAATATTATATAAAGGAAAAGTTGCATTTATACAATGGATCTATGGGAAATCATTATTCTTCCATGCTTCAAGGATTGTTTGACAAGTTTTGAAATTATTTCTCTGGGAACTGATCTGACTTAAATGTGCTTATCCCTTGCCTTTTGTTAGCTCATGTTTGCATTTACTGTCCATTAATAATAGATGAACACAACAGCCTAAGGTACTTGATTCTTTTATGAACTGTAGATAATTCCACATTTCAGTCCTACATAACATCAACAGCATAGGGAAAACTGGAATGTGGCAAGAAGCCCAGGAAAAAGCAGGTTGAGTTGGATTGGGAATTAGCTGGAAGGATAATAATCCTGCAAGCCAATATTCATTAAGTAATTTTATGTGTAGCAGAATAAAATCATGATACACACTTGGCATCTGGAGACTTTTAAATGCTAAGAAAATATTTCAATAACTGTACAAATTGGTTAACAATTGTGACGCAAACCATTTATTTCTATGTGCCTTGATTCAACATTGTTCAGTTTTACTCAGCACTATTCTGAAACTCCAATACATAACTGCTTATCAGACAGCCTAGTTATTTTCTGAGATGTTATACAATCCTTCCTCCCATTTTCCTTCTGCAGCCATCATTTGCCCTATTTCTAAAGCATGTTCACTTCAGAAATATGGGCTTAAAATTCTGGGGGTGCTTTGGCATACACTGGGGCCTAGGTAAGCCCTATGAGGGCATGCAAATATACCAAAACTTTAAAACAAGAATCCAAACCAATTGATAACTAATAACAAAAGCAGATAAAAATTAGCATATCTAAATCGCTGTTATTGATTAAATTAATATATGTTCTTAAACTCTTAAATATGAGCCAAAATAACACTATCACCTGTAGGTACACAGTTTGTGGTAATTGGGAGTGGGGCTGCAGTTGAGCCTCATCCCCAATGGGCTACAGCTGTGAGAAGCAGGTGAGCAGCACTGACAGCAATGAGGCATGGAGTGCCCAGGGGCACTGAGCAGCCACCAAAGGGAACAGAGGGCACACAGGCGCAATGCATGAACTGAGGGGTATAAAAAGCTGGGCTAAAGACTAAGAAGGGCAGACACTTGCAGCCTTCTGAAGTGATGTTACTCAGTATGGGCGAATGCTTAAAACCTTCTGAAATTGTATAATAACGCTCTTTTTGTTGTGGCTATCTCAACTGCAGCATGTGCTGGGACAATCACCTTCCAAAATGTTTCATCCTCTTGTAGCTTGTGATTTGTACTAGACTGCATGGTTTAGTCATGTGACTCTTCCGATAAGCTGTTCTGTACAAACTGTAAATAATAAGCTCCACTGAAAAGCAGATGTTGTATTGCTAGCAATAACTTAGCTGCTGAACTAACCAAGTGACTTAACCAGGAGGACAGTTACATCTCAAGGGAGGCTTTTGTATTATCCCACATAAGAAATGCCAGTGCTACTCTATCTGGATGTCTGTTTATGAGTGAAGAAAATATTATTTATCTAAAGGTAGGTAGGAGACAAAGATTTGGGGTTGTTTCTTTTGTTTTTCAAGTAAGATTTTTTGTTCATGCATCTCGGTGGATTAGAATTGACCTCTGAAAATGTAATAGAGTTCCTACGTATCTTACTAGACTTATCCAATGCAAAATGGTTTCTTCCTAGTCCAAAAAATCATAGCCTTTTCAAGAACAGTAACTGTTAAAAATCTTATCTGTTGTTTTAAAACTGTTTATGTACTAGTCATTTGCAAGAAAAAATATATTCTGAAGTCTCAGAAATTAATTTATTTACTGCTAGAATTTTTCATTATTCATGTTAACAATCTGATATACCTATGTTTTCAAATATCATATCTAATATTTTATGCTTATTACCTCTAGAAAATCTGTCTGGTAAACCACTGACCTCCCCAACAGGTCACAGAATAATGCAAACTTGAGAAGAATAGGTCCTGATTTTGACAGCAGTTCTTCAGTAAAATATATACTATTAGCTTAATGATGACCTAACCTAAAAAATTGCTGCTGACATATATTCGTCCCTCAAATTAGTGCCAAGGTCTTTAGGAAGCTTACTCTCTGAATCAAGGATCCACAATATATGGAATTTAAACATGTGAATTTATAACTAACTCACCATCTTGGTTGTAAACAACCTGTGAAAGATTAAATCTCTTGACAATGCTTACAATGAGACTTCAGTGTGGAGAAGAAATAATGGACATAAAGTGTGGTACAGTTAGTAACTTAGTGGATTTTTTCTATTTTCACCTCTGGCTGGCTTACATTTCTTCTGTTCTCTTCAGCCATATGTGAGAAACAGGTAACATGGAGGTTGTGTTGCCTCTTTTTAAACAAGTCACTTGTGCTCGTAGTAATAGGGTCTGAGACACAGCTTTAATTTGATGAGGATTATTTTCAAATACAAGAGAATTGCAACTCACTAGTTCATTATATTCTTGGGGATTCATAAGTGAAAGGTTCTAGGGAAGTCTAAACAACAACTAAGTACACAATTCATGGGCAAGCCAGAGACAGAAGAACAGCACTGGGTAAATGAACATTTTGTATTTTAATATAGTTACTCAGACAAGAAGCCTGCCTCCTCACATTGGCAAATAACTCATATCTGCAATCCCTGGATACCAACCCTTCCCATTTATGAGATTTCTCAACTGCAGAAGCATAACATCAACATGTGACAAAATCATGCAGCCTTAAAAGTATCTGGCATTTGAAATGTAGAATCACAGAATGGCTGGGTTGGAAAGGACTCTAAAGATCATCTAGCTCCAACCTCCCTGCCCTGGGCAGGAACATATTCTACTAGGCCAGGCTGAATTTGCAATACTAGTTGAATAAGCAAGAGTAGCTGGTTTATTTAAAACTAAAAACTAAATATCAAAAGGAAAAAAAAAAAAACCACCCAAACAACCAAACCAATCCTCTTTTTCCTTTCATTACCTGAAAATATCTAGGAAAAAGGAGGGTTTAAAATACTATTGGACTGTGCTAACATGAGGGCTATTCTAGCTGATTTCAAACAGCGCAAGTGTGCATGTTAATTTCTTAATTCACAGAATTGTATGGGGAAAACCAGTGCTGTTGTATTTACAGCAAGGGACAAATACATGGAAAACTTCAGTGGGAAAGTTGATCTTGATGTTTTAAGGTATTTAGTGCCTCACTACTTAAGAAACCATTTTCTCTGGCTTCACTGCAGGATGTGCTTGCAAAATTGAACATACTGTTTAAAGAATCCATGGCTTAATTTTTTCCTTGATGAAAAAGGAAGGTACCAACTCTAAATATTTTAATGTCTGGCACACCTGGCTGGAGCGTATTATTACATCCAAATTGAAGAACTTGTGAGCCTGTGCAATTATTAGCATAATAAAAGAATGCTCATTGTGGCAGTTTCCTGAGATCAGTAGACCTGGTTAATATAGTTTCCCTCAGATTTACATATGCTATGCTACTGAGATTATGATGTGAACTTTTGCTTCCTTAAAGATGGCCATCTTTTCTTGCACAACTCCATCATCCCATAAAAACACTTCTCATCTTCTAACCCACTCAAGTAATGGCCACCCCATCCTAATCCATCTCCTTATGAGATCAACTATTCTCCTTCTGTATTTTTCTTAATTATGCTGTGTCTATTCACTTTCCTCATATGAGCTCCACACTTCCAACTATTCTATCCAAAGAAAAAGGCTGAACAAAAAGCCCTCAAGGGGTTGGCTACCTCTCTTTACCTTGGCCTCCAAAATAACATTTCATTTTACTTTCTCTTTTTCATTTTTACATTACCTAAACCATGAACTTTATTTTTACCAGCTGGAGTTCTCCTTTATGCTTATCTTCTAGAGATTCTTTCATTATAGCTCTCTGCATCATGCCTTCTATTTTCAGTAAACAATAATTGTGAAATTGAGATCACGACCTTTATCTTTACCCTTTTGAGCTACAAAATTTAATTTTACTCCATGGCTGTGATCACCTTCTGTTGCATTGCTGTATTTTCCCCACATCTGTCCTTAATGAATGACAGCTTCTGTACCCTCCCCTCTCACTCTATCCCACACACAGACTCAGTGTTGTTGTTTAATATCATCCTTTCAGTTATCACTCTACCCTGTCAGGAGCTATGTCTCCTCCAGTAACTCTCCTGTCTTTACCACATTACTTTGTTTTTCTTTAAGGTCCTTGTCCATACTGTGACACCTTATTCATGACCACCTTGCAAATAAGTTTCTGTCTATGATCTATCAATGGTATCAACTTAATTTTACACTTTCAAACATACCTTTCCCTGCTTTCGGTGATGCTAGTTTTCATTCCCCAAAAGAGCTCTGCAAAGATATGTAGAATTATTATAATTCTTTAAGTTCTCTTTACAGCAACAGCTTGATAGGAAAATTCTAGCCTCTGACTATTCTGCTAAAATTGCCCACATTATTTCTGTTTATTTTCTTCTTCCCCAGCATTGCCACCTGTCCTAAACTTAAAAAGAGCTGTTTGGTACACCTCTAAATTTACACAGTACCCAACAAAACTTCTAATTCTTGACTTCAATTTAAGATTATTGTAAATCAATGGTATCCAATAATTTAATTTTATAATGTTTGTTGAAGGTGATGGAATTTTAATCTTCTTCAAAAAAAAGCATACATAAACTAGTTATAAAATGGCTATAAAAGAAATTATTCATTCAGCAGAATTGAACATAAGATTCTAAATTTCTCACCAGTTTTCAGATAAAAAAGGCCAAACCCTACAGTTCTTTTTCTATTCATAGTCACCTAGAATTTTATCTCTCCTTAGTCAGAGACAAATAAACAACGGACTGTGGAAGGTTTCATAATAAAACATCAATAAGAAAAACTATTATGCTAAAGATAAAATGCAGGAAGGAAGTGTAGAGAAAATTGTACAGATAAACCTAATTCCAGTGCATTGCAAATGTTATGTCTCCTGTTAACATCTCTCATGCTAGTGTGCAACAAAGGATCCAGTTTACCATTTAGAAGATCAAGCCCCCAAACCAGAAACAAAATGCCCAACTTGGGGAAAAAAAACTTGTCTGTTGCAGTCAGAGTCCTAAGAATCCCCTAAGTTTCTCCATGGAATTTTTGCTTACTCTAAAAGAGCCAAGCAATTAAAGACATATAATTATGCATATACATAAGCCCTAAGGAGGACATTTTCAGATTTTCTAGTTTGACTGAGTCTACCAAGACACACATTTTTAGGGCACATAAAAATGTGTTGGGTAATAACGTAAGAACAGTGAAGTTTTAAGGTGTTTTCCAAATGTTTTTCTTACATACATGAGGATGTAGTCCTGTTTCCTAAGAAAAAGATTGTAACAGTAGCCTAAAAGAGGGAAACATCTCTGTCCTTCTCTCAGGGCTGGACTGCTAAAACCTGAACAAGGCAGTTTTGTGTACATGACAGCCTTAAACGTTTTAGTGCTGAAAACAAGGGTTGTAGGTCTTTGGCATTATACATAAAATACAAAAAAATATTGCCTCAACCTTTTCACATTCCATTCAAATACCTAATAGTCAGAAAACTAATTTTCTGTATTACCACACCTTTTACTATAAAGGTTGTACTACTTCTGGCAGTGCTCACATAGCAAACTCAGCAGATAATCTACCTAAATTTAGGCCACATTTCAGACTTTAATTTCTGGTAGCTTAAGGAATGTTTTTGGTCATGTAAAAGATGCATATTTGGCATTAATGTTTTCAGAATTTGGATGATGAAACAAATTCAGGCTTTGGCAAGAGTTTTGGCCCTTCATCCTGCCCAGTTGATGTATAGAAAGATTTTAGTGTTCTATCTTCTAATTGTTATCTTAGCCAAATGGCATGGCAGTTGTCAAGAATAAGTAAAGTCTATGAAAAGTAAAACTTTGGGGAAAAAAAAGAGAGGACTTGAAATTTTGGGCTATTGTAAAACCTACAAGGCTGCTTCTTTGGAAGCATAGTAAGTTGCTAAGTGACCTAATGGAGCTCAAGTCCTTGAATTGCCAGCTCAAGTATATATTATGACTGATATTATTTGCTAAATGGAAGAAAATGACAATGATAAAGGCATATGATTCATTTTGATGCTCTATTACCTCAGAAAGCAATGGCTGACCTTTTTAAAACATGGAATTTCCAGATGCTATCAGTTATACAGTCATATAATTATTTCAAATGTATAGGTTGCTTGTGTTGTGTGGTGCACTTTCTCAAATCTTGGAGCTGAAGAAAGCTGATGCATCTTTGAGGTTTAACATAAAAGCCAATGCTGAAAATTCCTCAAGTACAAGGTGATTTCCCAGAGAACACAAAAAGATCATCTCACACAATAAATTTACAGCAAACCAAAACTTTTCATGCCTACAGCATAAGATATCTCTAGAGCTGTACAGTTTTAGTTAGCTGTCACCTTCAGGCCTTTCTTGAAAGGCCATATGTCCTGGTTTAGGGCAAAACTGGGAGAGACTCCCCAAAAACGGGGCCCCTCCAGAAAGCAAACCCACATGGCCCTTCCACCCAACTGGTTCAGAAAGAATTCCTTGGAGAGAGGTGGAAAGAACCTGTTTATTTAACAGGCACAGCACCCCCCAGCACACAAAATGAACAATACTGGATGACACCATTCTTTCACCCCTCTGAAAAAAAGATGACAAATTCAGAAAGTCTCTCCTGAGGTGATCACTCTGTTATCAGTTCCTCCGGTGCTGGGGAAGCTGCTGCAGCCACGGGGTGCAAACTCTCGGTGTTTCCCAGGTCCCAGTCCGGAGCAGGTTCGAGTAGGTCCAAACAGGAAAGGAGAAACAGTCCAGGAAGAAATTTGGACTGTTTAGCTAAACTAACTCATGAGAAGAAGCAGAAAGAAAGAGCAAGCAGAAGCAGAGCAGAAGCAAGAGCAAAGCGAAAAGCAGGGCAAAAAAGCAAAAGCAGCACTATGTACTGTCCCGTCTGTCTGTCCCGCCGGCTGTGGGGGAGTGGCTGATGTCAAAACAGAACTTTCCCTCTTCAGAGCCAGTCTTGAAGGCACAGAACATAATATCCAGCATAAACAGCACACACGAATGGGGATACAAGCATCCTAACGTCATCCTAGGACACCATATTTTTATTCTGGAAGCAACTTGAGTCTAAACTGGCTCATTGGCTTCTCTGTGCCATAGCATTTTCAGACTATCCTGTAATTAAACAGTGTATCTTCTGTGCCACTCAGAGTTTACAGCTCAAGCTTCAAGCTGAAGAAAGGCACCTAAACCATTTGCAGAGCAGGCTTGGCCCCAGAAGAAATAGTGTCATTCACCCAGCTCTATACTCCAGCTACTGAACATGGGCAGAGACAAAATGCCTTTCCTCCTACAATTAACTACAATACTATAATGTCTGATGTCTAATTCACAATCCAGCAGTTAAATAACATAGCTATTAAATGTGCAGTTTTCTGTCTAGAAATACTGTACTGCATCATTTCAATTCCAAACAAACAAATCAAATTTTAGTTCCTGAAACTTCAATTAGACATCACAATTCTTTCAGAGTTCTGGAACTAAAATCATTTATGCTTCCCTCCCAAATCCTGATCTTAGTCTAAATTCATTGGACACTGTACGTTCTGCTTCCTTCTTGGCTGCAATTGTTTCCCTACCTGTAGTCACTTCTGCTTTGAACATCACCTTCAACATCTCCATTCCTACTGAAAAGAGATGAACTTTTTCATAATTTTGGAGCAATGCCGAGAAGATAATTACTGCTTATTCCATTCTCCCATTGCAATGTCCTGTTTTTCCTTCACTCTATTTAATCACCAAGTAATATTTTCCATTTGTTTTCATTTTTACCCTTTTGACTTTTTGGACTTGACTTTAGATGGTGATCAGCCTTTTTCTATTTTATTCCCTGAAGGCTCACTACTTATGCCTCATTACAGTTTCTGAGACAGTTATTTGCTCAGCTGAGAGAGAAAACCTTTTCCCTACTGCTTTTCCTATTTGGAATTCAAGTTTATCATACTTTTACCATATCTGAGTTAGAGAAATTTCTATCCTCCTCCATAATCAAGTCCCTGATTTTCCACTTAATTTAAATTAGTGTTCTTGCAATCAGTCTAATCTGATCCCTGCCACTATATCCCACCAAAACTAAGGCCAAAATACAATCATGATCCCTGCCACTATATCCCACCAAAACTAATGCCAAAATACAATCATGTTGCTTGTGTGGCTCTTCAGTGACCACTTCACAGAATAATGGGGTTCTGCTCTTACTACTCTCAAAGTTTAGCTCTCGTAGCAAGACAACATCTTTTTCCACTAGCAATTTTTTTTTGTTTTTTTCACAACCATTTCTATATTAGAATTAAGGAGTTGATGTCCTCGGTTCCTGTAATCTTGGTATTTCTCTCAATGGTGTTTCAACTGCGTAAAGGCAGAAGACCTTCTCTTAAGCCTGACACAGGTGCCCGGCTGAGCCGGGAGATCCTTGCGGACAAACAGCCACAAGATTTCAGGCGGGGAATGCCCGGAGCGCTCCGCACACCACCCGCACCTTCGGGCCGGGCAGTGCCTGCGAGCTCCCTTCGCTCGGCCGCAGGGAGCCAGCACGACGGCTGGGCAGGCGGTCACCTGCGGCAGGCGGAGCCCGGCCGCTCCCCGCTCCCAGGGGCCGTGTGAGGGTCTGGGGCCGTGTGAAGGCCGGTCCGCGCTCCCAGGGGCCGTGTGAGGGTCTGGGGCCGTGTGAAGGCCTGGGGCCGTGTGAGGGCCTGGGGCCGTGTGAGGGCCGCTCCGCGCTCCCAGGGGCCGTGTGGGGGCGGCGCGTGCCCGCCGGCCGTGCCCGGTTACCGTTGCCGGGGCCCGGCGGCGGCGGCGGCGGCGATGGTGAAAGAAACGATCCGGGTGTACGCGCGGGTGAAGCCGCTGGGCAGGCGGCAGCAGGCAGGGGTAGGATGGGCGCTGTGCCCCGGGGGTGCGCTGGGGATGCCGGGGAGAGCCGAGGGCTGCCTAGGGACCCTCGTTCCCCACTCAGGTGGGGGCAGAGGAGCGGAGCCCATCCCCTTCAGGAGGCTCGGGCGGCTGGCGGGGGCGGAGAGGCTGGTATGCGGGTGGGTGTGCGGCGGGAAGTTCCTGCTGTCCGAAATCCTAGGAAGTTCATAAAATCGCGAAGCAGATTATGAAACTGTTGGCGGAGTGGCTGAGGAACTTTCTCAGCCGCTATTACAGAAAGGCTCGGCAGGAAAGCTCTTGACACGCGTCCCTGGATTTGTGCAGTTCCGCCGTGCTCTGAGAAAGGGTGGGGAACGTGTTGCTCCTAGTGTACAGCTGCCCTCCCAAGGGATAATAAAGATAATGAAAGTGTTCCTCAGAAACCGTGCATTTAGGTCTCTTAATTGCCTTCTTGTTTTAAACCAACTCTTCTCGTCGCAGCCTGTTTCTTGTCATAGCCTTTCCTAATGTAGTCTTTCAGAATTTTTGTAGAGGTTTGCTGTGGGGGGCGTGCTTTGATATCTGTGATGTTATAAAAAAACAAAGTGGTTTAGTAAGCAAATTATGTCAAAAAGGCTGCACTTTGGTTTCAAGTGTTATTGTGGTGTTTACATGGTGACAGAATAATGCTGTTGTGTGCTGGTTTTGTTGTGTAGTAGTTAAGGGAGATCTGCTCAGGTATTCAGTGCAATTTGTAACAAGTTTGTCTCCAGACAATTACCCCTGCTAAGCTTAGATGAGTGTTGTGTTATATCTAAGGGTAATGCAGTTCTGTTGATGACGTTATTCTGTGAATTCGTATCCATTATTTATTAGAATTATTCTGTTGATAATGAGGAACTTCTGCCCAGTCTGGAGATTACTGTGCCACGTGACTTAGCAGACGGGTTCATCAATAATAAACGAGAAAGCTACAAGTTCAAGTGAGTAGAAGCCTTGTCTTTGTGCCCTCTGCCTTTAGTGACTGACAATGCTATGTGTAGTTATACAGATCTATAGAATCAGGAAAAGTCTAAAATTAAATTATTGTATAGATGGATTTATTTTTATATAACTCCCGTAACAAGAGGAATACAGGCTCTTCACCAATGGGTCTGATAGCATTGGATAAAATTGTCATACTATTGTCTGTCCATTGCAAGTCATTATGTATTTCTAAATCTCATCTCAAAGATTCATTTATCAGTTCTTCTATTTTTGTTCTTTGTTTTGAATTTGTCTATGAAGACTGAATCAGGACTGTATGTAATCTTCTGATCTAATGAGTTGTCCTAGACTGGCTAAAGTCTTGATGTAAAACATTCTGTTTAGAAACTGTATTTCAGACATAGCCAGAGTAACAAAAAATAGAAACTGTTGACAGAAATAAATTCTTGGTTTGAGAGTGTAAGTATTTTTTAGGAACTTACAATATCAAACATTTTTATTAATTCAACAGAAAAGTGAGACAACACTTTAAAATTCAGTGATGAATAAAGCTAGATATATCATCTCTTATGATGAGGTCAAGACTGTCTTTTTCTAATTCAGTTATGCTTCATTGTTTTATGGTAAACAACAAGTAATTTGTTTCTCTATGCTAATAAAAAAGAGAGCTCCACATAAACAACTGCAGCTCAGACTGATGTAGTTTTACATCAGTTAAGGTAACCTGCTTGGAAAGAGAGGAACTGCCCTCTCCAAATAGATTCATAGGCAACACTGCCTTAGTCTGTAGATGCCTAAACCTGACTTAATGAATGCAGATATTTTTGTTTGACTTTATAATACATTAAAACCGCTGAGATGCATCTTCAGAAACCTTATGCCTTATTATCCTTAAGAGAATGCGAGAATAATTGTTTGAGTTACTTGACTGATTAGCAGGATAGAATAAATGCTTTTGTGTTTTGTGTATTGCATTTGTCTGTGATACTGCAACCACTGCAAGGTGCTTTTCTACACACCCAGTGTTCCTAAGGCCTTCCTACGCAACCTGGGAAGTTCTGTGTAAGAATAGAGTTCCAAATAGGGGGGGCAACACAGCAGGGCACCAGCTCTATGGGGGAGCTGCTGGAATGGGTGGATGGCTTCCTAACATACAGTTAAGCCAATCAGGATATTTGTAAACGTGGACAAACTCTTGAGGGATATTAAGCCTGGAGGTAGCTTTGACTGCAGTGGCCATGAGATAATCAAATTCAGGATACTGAGAGAATGGAGTAAGGCAAAAAGCAGGATCACAACCCTGGATTTCTTAAGTGCAGACTTTGGCTTGTTCGTGGATCTGCTTATAAGAATTCTCTGAGACACATTCCTGGAGAGATGACCAGGAAAACTGGCTGATTTTCAAGGATCACCTTCTCCAAGCTCAAGAACAGTCCATCCACATGAACAGTAATGATGCAGAGGCAGCAGGAGGATTGGAACCAATGATCCCTTCCAACCTCAAGAATTCTGATTCTGTAAAATAACTGCAGATATTTTATATAGAAAGTGACAAAACATACTTAATTAAATATCTCATTGTGACCTATAGTAATTGTGCAGCAGAATGAAGGAGATGGCTTGAAAAAATGTGAGCTTGGCTGTACTGGTGGGATGCTGTATTTGGTTATAATGTAATCTATTTATCCAGGATTCAGTGTGGTGCCAGTTACAAACACTAATTCTCTTGATAGATTTAAACTACGGTTTATTTTTTTTCTAAGCCACATCATTTTATCAGAGGATTTTATTGTACAGATCTTGTCAAAGCAGCTCTGTGTACAGCCTATTTATGTACAATAGCACAACAGCAAGCTGTGGTTAAGACTACAGGGAAAACATTGTACTAAGTTATGTAAGCCTAATGATGTAAACATTGACTATTACAAACACAAAAAAAAATGTATGAATCAAGTACTGTTTTAACATTCTAAGCAATTATTATTTGCTTATTATTTTCAGATTTCAGAAAATTTTTGATCAAGAGGCAAAACAAGATGTGATTTTTGACAGCATTGCCAAACCAGTAGCAGAATGGTATGTTGTGATCCTGCATGTAACCAGGGAAATGCTATTTCTGCTTTTGTTGTATTACTTGAAGGAGAGCTGTCAAGTCTTTGTCTTGTTGTTGTACAAGTGAATTGATGTTCTAATTTACTAAATCGTGACGTGTCTGAATCCAGGAAGTATACAATCCCCTGAGAATGTTATGCATACTAAGGTTCCTTTTTTGACTCTTCAAATATCAATGCTACTGTTGCCTCTTTTGTTGCAAGCAATAGAAATCTATGCCAATTTTTTTTTTTTTGTCTGTAATATAAGCTGACTTCATTGCCTTAGAATAGTATTTTCTATATAGTTTAATGCACAGGTAAACCTAATGAAAATTGTATCCCCCCCATATAATTTTAATTAAGCTAGGGACTCTTACTAATGTTTGTGGCAATATTCCTAAGTCTTGTCATTACTTCTGTTTTGACATGTAAGGCAGTGCTTTTGGCACTGGGTTATTTTTTTTCCTCCTCCATTTTCATAATAAAACAATGCTCATAGCTGACAGTTTGCAGAGGCAAATACTTAAGGCTGATGAAGACTTCTGCATTCATTGAGTGGATTGAATGCCACTCTGAAACAGATGGATTTTTCAATGGAAAATAGATTTTATGCCATTCTCTCTACTCAGTTTACTGTCTGTGCTCCTGAAGTTTGTACTGGTGTGGGACAAAATCCCGTGCAGGAGGAAGCTGAATTTCTGCGTAGCGTTTGCTTGCTGCTCAAAATCCAGACTGGTAGTGAGTTGGGAAGTATTACTTCAAGTGCCAACTTCTTTCTCATTCATTGTCTGACCCATCTGTTGGTTTAAGCCATGATTCTGCAAGTTATTCCTCAATCTATTGCACAGTCATGTGTTTAGCTCTGTAGGAAAACAAACAACTTCAGGTGGACACTGAGCCTTTCTCAAGTTGTTACAAGGAAGAAAAATATATCAATCTCTTTATAATGTTAGTTTTTTCCCCCCACTCCTCCTGTTTTCTTCTCTAAAGTCCCACAAAGTAGAAAGGTAATTGCCAGTGAATTTGAAATTTCATTAGAATAAGCTAAATAGACTAAAAAGAATGCTTTTTATTTTCTCATCCAAAAGATATTTCTTTGCTTATATGACATTATCACATATAGCTTCACATTACTCATACACTTAATTTTAACTATTTCTGGGTTTAATGTTGAATGCAGAAAAAAATCTTTACCAAATTTGAGTGTGTTTGGAAAGAGAAGCGTTAAAAGTCTCATTGCTATGTACTATGGACTTAATTTTGATATGCTGAGCTTTTGTTGCAGATAACTAACTAGTAAGAAACTGGCTACTTTTTTCCCTTTGGAATGTTTTGCTAGAATATGGAAATGTTTTCCCGTTGATGAGTTCACCTATGCAGTGCCCTAATAATCAGGAAGGGGTATTCTTCTCCTTTATTTCAGTGTTAGCTGATAAAAGACTTGTTTTATATATTAATTTGCTCCACTATATAGGCTTTAGTTTCAGGGTTTAGATATTTTTAGAGTACCTGAAAGTACTTTAATGCTATTAAAATCAATGGTGTTTAGGCAGAAAACTATCTCTAAATATTTCTAAGTCTTGTCTTTAATGCTGAAATTGACTTATAAAACCATTCTTAATGAAATCAAAATTGCCTCTGAGCATTATGAGGTTAAGCTTGTATTCTAAATTATGCTTGTGTTGTTACAGGTAATTTTACTTGTGCTTTTATAATAGAGTATGTTCATGTTTTTTATCCATTCCCTCAATTTTTTACTTCTTTGTAGACAAAAATATAAATTTCAAAAAATATATTGAGAGTCATGAAGTTCCTTGGATAATGGAGTCCTGAACTGGGCCTGAAATTTGTTTCACTCTGTGGTTAATGATACCATTTTCTTTTCCATCATGGAAAGAAAAAGAATTGCCCTGTTTCTCTTAGAGACCGCAGTTTTTCACATTTGTTTCTTTCACAATCAATATTCTCTTGTATGAAAAAGCTGTTGCAAGTACACATTTCTGTTGTTGGACTTGCTTTAGTAAGGGAACAGTTTTTGTGTGTGTATTGCCAGTGAAAATAAAGTAGCAGGAAAATATCAATGGAATAGTTCAGTAACATTTTGAGGTTCTTTGTCATGCATTCTTACAGTCCTGAGAAAATTCAGTTAGAGACTTGAATGCTTAGGGAAAAAAACATCTTGGGCATTGTTTAAACTAAAACCAGAAAGGCAATGCTCAGGATTCTAAAATCTTTCTATTTTGTTCTTGGATGGATAGAAAATTGGATGTAACTTTTTTCTCCTTTTTTTTTTTTTTCCTTTTTAAGTAGGTTTTCTTTGATGTTGGGCCACTACTTCTCTTTCTCTAAGTCCAGTTACATTGTCATCTTGCCTGTGGTTTCAGAGGCACCAGACATTAGTTTGTTTAATTTGCTTCTTCAGTTCAAAGTGCCAGCCTCTGCAAACCATTATAAGCATATGACTTGCTTGAACTTTATTAGTTTTTTCTATCCTTGAGTCATCTCTTACATTGTTTCTTTTTCTTCTAATTTTAAATATATATTTTGATAATGTTTTTGTTCAGAGTTTAAGAAGCAGCACTAATTCTGTTACTGAATCAAAACCAGAGTAAATAAATAACAACCTACTTTAAAAGTTTGCTAATGGCTAAGCATTGCTTTAACGTCGCAACTAAACAGGCTACTCTCAAAATATTTCAAATATTAGTATTATGATTATGTATGCACCAGAAATTAAGCAGAAAATGTTAACTGTTTTGAATTAGTTGATTTTTCAGTTCTAGTATGAACTGAAAACTCAATCAGTGTTTTGGTATTAGATTTCTTGGGTTTTTTTGCAGAATAACATTGAAAATATTTTCTCTTCAGTTTTCTCATGCAAATAGGAAGAAGCTTAGCTGTTTATAAACCTAATGTCAATCATCTGTGATCCTTGGAAAAATCTGATGGCCGTGGGAATGATGGTCCTACTTCTGCATGTTCTGGTTTCTTCTAATGTGCTATATTTACCCTAGGAATTAGCATCTGTATTATATAAACTACTTCAGTTTACTCTGAACTGGTTTTGTGTGGGGTTTTTTTCTGCTGTGTATTCTTACAGAAAATGTAGTAAAAACATTTTTATTAACAGTTATTCATTATATATTACTTAATATATTTCTCACACAATGTTGAATGTAGTGGTCTGCCTCACCTGCCTCATAAAGACCTGTAGACTATATATGGAGCAAAAGGACACATTGTTTCAGATGTCATCTTGAAAGAAATATAGCCTAAATTTTCCCCTAAATTGAGAAATTAGCAATGCTTGCTGTTCTTTCTCAAAGTGAGTACAATTATGAGGCAATAAAAAGTGAAACATGTCATTGATGTTTCTTCTCAAATGACTACTAGTTGCTTGTTTGTTTTAATGTAAATTGTGCAATTTAGAATTGTTCAAGAAGGTTGCTTAATTTAAGTTCTTGTTTGACAGCTTTGATTCAGAATGTCTTTGTGTCACACTATAGTGTTCATGGTGGAGTTCTAAATATGTTTAGAGATCTTGGTCAAAACACGAAAATATATTACTTTTCTGTAGGAAAACTTCTGAAATTTCTAAGGAAACCTGCCTGCACTAATTTCTCAAAAACACGCGCCTTTGGAAATCAGTTTTGTTTTTTAAAGAAGAGTTATTACCAATTTGGATTTGTTCCACAAATCTGGCAAAGATATGAAGAAAAAGAAAATCATACTGAGATAGTTTGTTTATTTTAATTAAAAAAACCTTTAATCTGAACCTCCAAGTGTTAGAAGATAGTTGAAAGCTGAGTCTCTGTGAAGGCAAATTGTCCTGAAAACTTATTTTCTAGATCCTTGAAATTAAGTTCTTCCTTCTTTCTATCTTCAATATAGTTTAGAAGGGGTGGAGGGGGCTGGTTTTGCCAGGATTTGGTTAATTTATTTTTTAATATCGGTGAATTGAGGTTTCATGAGATAGAAGGAAAGAAAATGAGGGACACTGATAAAAAATACTTTTCAGATCTGCAAGAACTGAGGTGAACAGGGGGCCAACAGAATCCAAATATCAGAGATACTGGTGTCTTCTGCGTTTTTCATTAGTCATTACTGAATATTTGTTTTGACCACATGTCCTTATGTTACTACTCATTTAAAATGAAGATGGCAGAACTCAGGTAAAAATTATAATATGAAGCCAAAATAAACTAAGAAAATTAAATAAGTTTTTAAGACCAAAGTTGTTTCTTGTTCTCAGGATTTTCTCCTACCTACTTAAAAACACTTGCAGAATTTAGTCTTACTTAATAAGGGGTTTTCCTTGTTGTATTTATTCATATTATAAACTTTGTACAAAACTTCACTTTGAACTTTTTCATCCTATTAGAATAATTAAGTAAGAAGGGATCTCAGTAGGTCCTCTGGACCAATCTTCTGAGGAAAGCAAGTCTGGCTTCTAGGTCACATTTCTCAGGCCCTTGTCCAATAGAGATGCAAAAATGTCCAAAGATGGGAATCCCACAATTCATCTGGGAACCTGTTCCAAGGCTTAACTACTCTCACTGTGAAGAATATTTTCCTTATACCCACTTGGAGTTTCTTCACTTGCCACTTATGACCCCTGCTTTGTGTTCTACCAGTGTAAACCTCTGGGAGGAGTTTGAGTCCGTCTCTAATGATCCATTGCAGAAGGTGGTAATTAGGTACATGTAAGACTTGCTCTTTGCTGGGGTGATAGGAAACAGTTCACTTGGCTTCTTGTGCATTATATTCTGCACCCTGAATTCAATTGGTTCTGGCAGGCTCATTCCAGTTTCTTTAGTGCATTTTTCATCTGCTGGGGAGCCCAAAAGTGGGGACAGAACTCAAGGAAGGGACAGAACTCAAGGAAGAAGAGAGTTTCTTTTCCTTTTTTTTTTTTTTTTTTTTTTTTTTGCTAATTTTGAAGGTAACTTTTCTGTTTGATTCAGCAAAAATGGTGCAGCAGCAGAGGAAGCAGAGTTCTTGGTTATACTTAGGCAAAAGCCTCCCTAAAGTCTCATTAACAATGAGCACAGAAACAAATGAAAAGTTCTGTGTCCATAAGCTTTAAATAGAACAAATGATCTTCACTGGAAATTAAAACAAAATGTCGTCAGAAAACCCAACCACAATAGAACAACCTCAGTCTGCTTTCAACCTCTGCCTACTGTCACTGGGCTTTTACCACTATTTATATTGTCTCAGATACTCAAGGACAAAGTACTGAATGATATTTTAGACTGTAGTAACTACCCATAAATTGTCTAGCTCTCACTTGAGGAATTTCTCACTTGAGGAATGTTAGGTGGTTGTAAACATAGCATATCTATCAATTTAATTGGAATTGCTTCCATGAGTTATACTTCTGTATCACACTATATTTAGGAATTAGACAGCTTTCAGGAATGAGACAAGGCAGTGGAGTGACTGGAAATGGCAGCTGATAGCTCTGTAACAGCATTCATTTAAATAGGATTCTGAACTGAATTTTCAAATTAAAAGTTCCTATCTCACTGTGCATGTTTTGAAATCACCACTAATTATACAAGTAACTTAGAACATGCAAGTTACTTGATAAGTGAGTGATAAACTTGAGGGGGGAAAAAAACCCACATAGTATTGCTCTCCTTTACATTCATGTAAAAAATTGTCCTATGCTTGATAATGGGTAGTTTCTCAAAGTCCAAAGTGCAGAAGGAGGAGAATTATGTCATAATTAATGACATAATTAATTTTTCATGAAGCCAAAACTGATTTTCTTGAGCAATCATCATTGCATAAGCTTTTATGTAACAGCACTTGGCTTATTAATTGGTATTAATGTTTTACTGAAAGTGGAATATATGAGGAATATTTCCTTCAGCCTTCTGTTTTTCTATTATGTCTCTTTCAAAACAACAGCCATATTAAATTAAGAGTTTTCCATGTTAACTGGGAAAAAATATTTGTAGCATGTATGTTGGGATTTTCTAAGGTATTTGATGTACTTTAGATGCATGCAGATAAGTGTAAAACCTGTAGTATGTTCAAGCATTTACAGTAGCAAAAATTTGCCACATCAAATTTTTTTTTAAAACTGATTGACCTATTGGAAAGGTGGTCATTGAATTCAATAAGCTGTGGATCGTGTTCTAAATACTTTCCAGGTAGAGAATTCTTTCTCAGTTGAGGGAAAGTATCCCTTAGTTTTCTGGTTAGAAAAAATACCAAAAGTATTGAAATTCCTGTCTCAAACACTGTTGTTGGGGGAGATTTTTTGATAGTCTGTGTCATAGCTGGAGGTAAAACTTGAACACTTTTAATTTATCCCATCATGTTGCTGCCATAATGTATGATTAGGTTTATTTAGTAGTGGTATCAAATCCTCCTCCTTAGTCAGCTGTGTGCACAAACCACCTTTTGCTTGGAAAGGGTGTGATTTAAATCCTAGGCAACATAGAGGATGTATTCAATGCTTTCTTTTTGTTTAAACTTGTTACTGTATAGCTCTGTAAGGTAAAGCACAAACTGTTGTGTTGCTAAAAACCAACACTAAGTTTTCAGTGCTTGATCAGAAAAGCAACATTTAATTCTTTGGGTAAAATGTAAGAACAGATATAATCCTTTTCTAAATTATAATCATCTTGAAGAGAACATATAATTTGATGATAAATTATAATGCAGAATAAAAGAATAAAGAAGATTTGGGTGTGTAGTAAACAATTATTCATACATTGGAAGTTGCTTGCCTGCAATTTATGCTGTTATTTGCTTTTTTTCCCATGCACTCTGTCTTATTCTGTTTTCCACCATGCAAAATCTTTTTGCAGTTTTGTGTTGTTCAATTATATTAACTTTGCTAAGGAGACTTTCTTATTCCATAATTACTTCTTGATTTCATAATACTTGGCAGACAATCATGATGTTTCTTCAGCAATATTTTGCTTTAAATCAACTTTTCTTACAGTAATCAAAAAGCCAGGACTTTATCATCCCACCCACCTCAAGATGCAGGAGAAGTGTGTGGATGTGGTTACATAGGTGTACACTTCCAACATATCAAACAAACATTATTTTTTTCTTACATTCGGTTTTTTAACATGTGAAACTACATATGACTTGACCACATGTATTTTCCCTGAAACACAAAAATAAATATTCAATTTTAAAATGTATATTTACCAAGTGTTGACATAAATATAATTTATGCTACAAAATCTAGAAATCCTGGAATTCTGGTATCATGAGTTAAATCTAAAATATTGATATTTATTTGTTTAGTTCTGCCCTCTTTGAATTTGCAACTGACTTTTTGGGGCCTTTCTTGCAGTCATGAAACAGACCTTCCACACATTAATAATCCAAGAAGACATATCAGGATATTAAATGAAATTGAAATTCAACTTTTTTTCAGACCTATTACATGTCCATGTTTTCCCTGAAATGTCATGTTTTTTGTGGAAATCTTATCTTAACAGAATTTGATGTCTTGGCCGGGTTTCTTAGTGATTTCCTTATATGCAGAAAGTCAGGCCATTGAGATTTGTCCCCATTCAATGGATCTTACTGTCCACAGGTAGGAACTTCAAGTCAGACTTACTGCTCATGCATGTGGCTAATTAAGTTTTCCTTGCCACATTTAAGCTGCTCCATGTTTTCCAGATAGAAACATGGAATATGCGGTTATAAGCAGTACAGGCAAAGCCAAATCAGCATATTGTTACAAACTGACTTTTTAAATATATATTATTCCTTTCTCATAGAAAGTAAGTCTATCACAAAGTGTTACAAATGTATGCCTGCATGTTTTAGTGAATAATGAAAATGAGCCCTCTGAATTTTGTAATAGAATGAAACAAATATGCAAATTTAAAGAAGATTTTGAGCATTGCATTTTAAAGGTTTTTTTTCTCTGTAGTAGTGCTTTTGGGTCTAGCTTGGTATTGATAAAAAACCAAGACCTTCCAGTAACTCTGGCAATCATAACTTTGGTAAAACATGCTGGAGACAGATTTCTCCAACAGTATTTTAGCTAATCTGTCTGGAAGTTGTCCATAAACTTCTGAACAGGATGCTATACAATGTTGTATAAGTGCATGAAAGATCTTTTCTGCAAAGCCTCTCCTTGGATTATGGGTCTTTAATGTATTTTGTTTGAAGCAGTAAAGAGACTACTTATTCAACAAAATTTTTCTTTAACCATGCCAAAATTCATCATTCAGAGAGAGAAAAAAAATCTGGGTATTCTGATAACACCAAGGGTGCATGACTGAAAATACACTTTTCATGTATGATTTTTATTTATGCATAGTTTTAAGTCCTCATGGTACATGACTACCATCACTATCCATGTGAACCTGAGTAGTTTAAAAAACTCAGTTTAACAAAAATTTGGGACTTTTGTTCAGAGACTTCAAAGAGTAAAGATGCAGACTTTGTCTGTGGGAACTGACATCTTGCAAAGTAGGTTTTGCTGAAAAGGCAGAAAAAAGGCTGCTGTCTCTCTACCAACCTTTCCCAGCAAAGAATCACTTCCTCTACTGTTTGGGACAACTTTAATTTGCAAGTGAGGATCCCTTTGGATGCTGTTTAGAAAACATGCTCTTCTCTTTTCTTGTCATAATGGGTGTTGCCAACTTCTTTGGTACCTGCTGCAGTTATATTTCAGGATGAGAGAGACAATGTGCTCACTATACTGACTTCTAGCATCTGAGGAACCCATCAGTTTGCCGAGGGTATTTATGCAGTATAGTTTGAGGATGTTTTTTTAAACAGCATTTTATGGGTGGCTAACAGTTTATGAAAGTTTTTGAGCTTTTTTATTTTCATTAAGGAATTGTGCATCTTGGGTTGAAAATACTATGTACAAATCTTAAGCTTCCTGAGTATTTAATAGATAGGTATTGATTTATTGATTAATTTGTTATTGGTCCCTCTACGTGTAGTTACCCTTTCAGTGTTAAACTCTTTGGAAAAAAATGAGCTAAAATTAGATTGATGGTTTGGTTGAGGTTTTTTTGCATTGAAGTACTTAAAAGTGAAAATGTCTCCAACAAGTATTTCCTATGGTGATAAGTTGTCCACAAGGCTCATTGCTAAAACATCCTGTATGGCCATCAATTCCAAATGAAGTTACTTAAAATAAGTGTGAATAAGACACATCAGACCTGGATTTTTATGACTTAATCCATGTTATCGCATATAGACCTTAAAAACTGACATTGACTAATACTCACACGATTATACTTAGAATGATAGTTTTATCTCTTCAGTTTTGAAATATATTCTTTCATAAGTATATATGTATGCACAAACCCTTAACTTTTGTGTAGTTCATAAGTTTAATTTTCTCTCCATAAGCTGATGTAGTAGAGGCTTTTCATTTTCACTGCATCGTCCCCTCTACTCTTCAGGAGGCAAGATGATAGTGTACAGCTTGCTTCTGAGCCAAGGAACTTTGTCAGTCCTGCCTGAACTCCAAGTCCCTCATCTCTTATTTATGAAAGAGGCCATATTTTACCTTATTTCTCAGGCTTAGAAAGGGAACTTGTTCTCCATCCTGTCCTCATGGAGATGCATGTTGCTCTTAGAAGGCTTTGCCAGCAGTTTCACTGGTATTATTGGTAGTCTTCTTTCCCTGCAGGCTTCCTTAGCACCTCAAGCAGGCTGTCCTTAAATTGACTTGGTGGTAGCTGTAATACACTCTGAATGAAAGAATGCATGCTTTAAATATGGCCAGGATGCAGTTATTTATATATATAATTATACACACACACATATAGATACTTGCACATAAATTTAGAAAAGGCTGACTTTTAGCTAAGAATTTAAAGACCATAACTGAGGAATACAAATTTTCTATGTAATGCAATATTAAGATAACCTATAATTGCATTGGATTAGAAGAATGCATTACTGACATGGATATGTTCACATTTTATGGACAGTCAGGGTTTTCCGGAAAACTTTTCAGAGCTGTGCTGATGCACTGCAGAAAATATAAGAATATATATGAATCAAACAGCAAAAATAAAATTCACTGAGTTTTGCAGCTGTTTTGACAGCATATGGTATGGGATGTTTTATCCTGTGTTTAGATGTGAGGTGATTCTAATCAACAGCTTTTTCCAAAGTGGTTAGAAATCAGAATACAAACATGTTGAATTAATAGTTTGCAGCCGCATATTTATTAGTTTTTTCACACATTGCAAGGCACACCTTTAAAGAAGAGAAGGAGTAAGAAAATTTAACAATTCCAGTTGCCAGCTCTGAAAAGCCAGAGAGCTCTTCTGTAGGAGCTGAAGAGCAACTATACAGAATCAGATCAAGGTTCCATCTGGTGCACTATGTTGTCTCTCACAGGTACTAACAGACAATGCTCAGAGGAACAAAATAGAGTAAGCATGTAGAGCTGCCTCTTGCATGTATCCTCTTAGTCTTTAGTTATTTATAGTTTAGCGACTTTCTAATTTCTCTGTGATAAGTAGCCCTGAAGAAAAATGTTTTGGTGATTTAGTCCAATCTCTGCTGAAGCCTGTTTGACATTTTAATGTCCAAAACATGGCATGGCAAAGAGTTGCACAACTTAACTACAATTTGCTTGAAGAATCATTTCCTCTTAGGTTTGAATCTGCCATGTCTGAACTGCTGTTGATACCCCCTACCTTCTGACAACTCATTACTGTTGTCAGCATTCAGATATTGTGACAGTGGGCACTAGAAATTCCTAAGATAGATGAATGAGGTGTTTTATCATAATAATTGTTTTGATTTGTAACATCTGGAATCTAATATCTATATATATTCCATCTTTGTGCATTTTGGGAGCAGATGTTCACTGTGGCTCCTTTCAACATTTTTCTGGTTTTGTCTTTGACATCCTACTCTAATGGATTAAAATAAGCAATTTGGCAACTACTCAGGCCTTTAAATAAACTTTAATAAGTTGGAGAATCATTGCCTCTCTTGTGGCGCCAGACCAGCAGCTATCTATATACATGTTTCTTTTCCTCTTACACAAGGGTTGTTTTCCCTCTTTTTATTTATTAAAATTGTAGCTTATTTATCATTTCTTCTTTAAACAAAATACACAAGAATAATTTTTACTTTTCAATTTGTTGAACAAACTTAGTAGGTCCTTAAACATAGTGAATCCAATCAAAAATTTAAGACTATTAAGCTTATCTTCTGTTTAGTGGAAATACGGTGGAAGTCAATGGTGGCAGTGTGTTGAATTAAAGAAAGATATTTGAACTGGACTTTCATTAGACACTTCTGCAAACAGAAATAAGAGGTGTGAAAAAGATGAGTCTGAATGTCATTTCATGCTATGTCATTAGTAGCTATTTTGTCTTTTCTATCAAAACTTCTTGTACAGTCTTAACAGAAAAGTTTACTGTTACTAATGTGGGTTTGTGTGTTTTCATAGAAGGTTTTATTGCACTGATTTAAGCACAGGTTCTCCTGCATTCCCTTTTCAAAGCATAGTCTGGTGTCGTTCAGTGTAGTCAGTCTCAGAATAAAAGCTGGACCCTGGTATAACAGTATCCTTACATGATTTTCTAACCATAATATATTTTTTCTGTTTACATTTAATAAAGTCCTATGTGAAATATTTCTTGATTTTTCTCGTGTATGAATGGCATAATTCCTTGCACCTACAGTCTTTAAAGGGATTAAATATCATCCTTGCAAAAAATCATCTGCCAAACTAAAAAGTATGAAAAGGTAGTGTAAATAGTAATAAGTAGGATCAGCTAATAATGGACTAAGTCAAGGCATTAAGTCAAGAAATCCTTCCATTCTAGATAGTTTAAATTTTATATAATCTAGAATATATATATTAAAGTGTACTCTTGTATTACCAAAGATAGTTACTATGGAATTTAGAATTACTGTTAACTGTATTTTGGTTCTATACGAAGTTGATCATGGACAATATGTTCTGCCTTAAATGTTAATTATCTTCCTTTTTTTAATTGTGTAGTGTTTTGGCTGGATACAATGGTACTATCTTTGCATATGGTCAGACAGGAAGTGGCAAAACTTTTACCATCACAGGAGGAGCAGAACGCTACAGTGATCGAGGCATCATTCCCAGGACTTTATCTTATATTTTTGATCAATTGCAGAAGGTATGGAACATGATTTTCTCTTTATTTCTAATGTCTGGTTTCAAATATTTAACTATTGCTAATGGTTGTTTTTATAATAGTATCAGTGGAAATCCTAAAACTAACGCTTAACAAAATATCTAACTTGCTGTGTGCAAGAATATATTTGTAGTTGTTTTGGCTACCTGGTTTATTGCAATAGTCTGAAAATTATGGGCATCATTGTGGGGGGCTTTTGTAGTTTTAAAACCCAGGCTATTTTTAGTTGGTGCAGCATACCTTCAGATCACATAGGTTATTCTCCTTGTCTAACACTTATATCAGCTCCACTCTGGTTGTGTATTGCATACATTGCATTTCATTTTGACTTTTTATGTGATGAAATGAGTCAATAAGTGAAAGGATGTGCCAGAGTAAGCACACTGATTTTTTTGTTAGGTTTATTATGTTTGTGAGAAATTTAATTTTCTTTTAGTGTCTGAAATACTTACATGAGTCAACACAGTCAATTATTCCAGTACTTTTATAATTATAGGAGAAAGTGAAGAGAGGAGTCTGGTGTAATTTATGTTTTGTCTCTTCATTTATTCCACCAGGCCTATGACTCATTAATCTTCACATTTTAGCAAAGCTATTTAATTAAGCCAATTTAAAGATGATTTGCCATTAATCATTCCACTATACATTTATACTCTTTCAGTCGTGTACTACAGAGTACCAATCTGTTTGCAGAAGGGTATATGGCTCAGTCACATGAACATGCCCTGTCTCAGTAAGGGTTAACAAGAGTGAGTAATTACTTTAGGTCTTTGCAAGTATGGCTTTTGCAGGTAAATGTACACAGCATGTGGAAGGTGCACAAAAACTTGCCATTGTGGGAATGGAAATGAAAGAAAACCCCAAGGATCATGTTATCTTAGCCCTTCTGCTGTACTTACACAACCTCCATGGAGGACTTTTGTTGTGGAAAGTGGACAGGTTTATCATGTAATTGCCAACAACAAACAGTGTTAACACACCACCATTCTTTTCTAATGTTAATTATGCAATTAAAAAATAATAGAATAAGAAATAACTAGTATGTTTGTTGAATGCTCAGCACAGAAATATGAATGTTTCCCATTTCAGACTGCATTTTGGATCAAAAGCTATACTTAGTTACCCTTATAGGGCTATTTCAATTTTCCTGCTTCCAGATCATTGTTTCATAAAATTATTTTTTTCTTAGTGCACTTTAAAGGATCTCTTCTTGGTGTTTTATCTTTCCTCTTGCCTTTCTTTTCGTATCTTTTCCCTGTTGCATTTCTTTATACCTACAACTATGGTTTGGAAGGTGCTCAATCTGGAGAAGAATCTTTTGCCTTCTGACCCTACGTAGGATGAAACAGGAGAAAGTGAAATCAGGGACATGAAATACAACACTTGTTAAGCTCTTACTTGGGCAGACAGCGCAATTTGAAACCAAAGAAACAAAATTGG
This sequence comes from Serinus canaria, assembly GCF_022539315.1. NCBI lineage: Eukaryota > Metazoa > Chordata > Aves > Passeriformes > Fringillidae > Serinus > Serinus canaria. The sequence goes on from NC_066316.1 coordinate 29,620,718, forward strand.
AGAACTAAATGAGAAGCAAATCAAGCCTTTGTTTTTAATAGCATCTCCTTTTAATTTAGAAATTCTCCTATTTCCATGGCATCCTGTTTGAACTGCTCCTTACTACATTTTTCCATCCATCTGTAGTATATCTTTTAAATTATGTGCTTTGAAATAGTGAATACTGTCATAACAAATTAAAAAAACATGGGAAATAATTATTAAATGAAAGTGACAAGTTATATCTCAAAGTATTTTGCAAAAAAAACTGCAGTGGATTGAATTATTACATTTCAACTGTGATATGAGTGCTTTCACAGTGGTTTTGACTGCTGAAAAGAAGTGACTGATTTCTTTATTCTTTTACTTCTTTAATTTTGGAAATCATAGCCCACTATTTTGAGGTTTATGTTGTTTGGATTTGGCTTTGGGGCAGGGGAAAATTGTCGGCAAAACTCAGTTGTGTTAAATTATTTTTTGGCAATGTAGTTTACCAAAAGAATTGTGATTGCAGAGAACAGCTGACATCATATACAGTGCTATAATGTTATGATGAAGAGAATGAAAGCAGTATGTCAGTGATGTTTCTAAATGAAATAAATCTTTCTTTTGTTGCTCTTTTTACTTTTGCTTTGTTTTTTCTTTAAACACAGTCTTTCTCTCCATAATATGAACATTTACCTTTTTATAAAAACTTTCTTTTTTTTAGTGCAGAAGTGAAAAATGTCATGTTACATAGTTCTGTAAGCAGGTCACGTCTTCTAAATATATACAGACTTTTTTAAGTGTACAGAATCAATTAAAAATCCCAGACTAAACTCATGGTAATGGTGGTTTTTGTGGGGGATTTTTGTTTTAGTGAATGTTGTGTGTCTCTGTTTTGGTTGGGAGATTTTATGGGTTTGTTTTTTTTTCTCCTTTCTTCTTCTTGAGTCCTTATACAGATGATAACACAAACCATGAAAGTACCAGAAATTGAACATGTGCACCATATCCCTGAAAATAGACAACGTGAGAAAGTGACCTAGAAGCCATAGAAATAAATTTGTCTTTTGATCTACCTCTGTCTTCTGTTTATAACACTATTTTTTTTTCTTATCCAGGATAGCAGTAAAGTGTACACAACTCATGTTTCCTACTTGGAAATCTACAATGAATGTGGTTATGATCTGCTTGACCCAAGACATGAGGCCTCCAAAATGGAAGATTTGCCGTAAGTAATAAATACAGAGAATCATCAAAACCAAGAGGAATCATTTTCATATACCCTATTACATTGTTTAAGGACTTTTTGACGTTGTGCTACTGATCTCAGTGTTAATTTAATCAGAATACTTTGTGTAAACAATTTTATCAACAGTGCCTAAATATTCTGTTATTTTGTGTGTACGGAGGGTAGGGAGTAACCAAAGGTGAAAGGATTAAGAGTGTTTGTTGCTATTACACAGAAGAGATCTCTTGCAGCCACTGACAAGGAGAAGGTACACTTTTTTTTCTCATGGCAGCTTGTCTCTTTATATGGCATGTATGACTGTGTGTGGCAGAGACATGTAACGGGTGGTATTTCCTTACAGCAGTAATGAGAATCTCCCTGCTTCTATTTGGACCTTTTCCTTCAAGGTTAATTATTTTTCTAGAATATGCAATTATGGAATAAGGTAAGTTACAGCTAGAAAATAGACCTCAAGTAACTCCAAAGAATAGTGTATTTCCTTCAGAGAAGTTGGTTGTTATAATAGTAGTCATTGATCAGATGCTAGCATCTAATGATTGGAGAAGGGTAGTAAACAAAAGTTTGTAGATTATGAATGCTCCAGCTGATGAAGTTAAAGATTTCTAATGTATCAGATCTCCAATTATGAAATAATAGTTTATAGTCTGTGTTATTTTTAAATAGCTAAGCAAACACTAAATAGGCGTGAGTAAGTGAGTTGTTTACTGGATTCGCAAGTGCCCTGAAATAATGCTGGGCACCAAGAATTTTATCACTCAACACAATAGTAACAGACACTTGTAAATAGCAGTGAAATCACTGCTGATACAAGAGCAGGAAACGTGCTGAAAATTTTCAATGGGACAATAAAAGAAAATAAATAGTTTTTATTTTGAAATAACTCATTATGTAATTAGCATATTATTAAACCATTTTATTCATTAAAAAAATCTTGCAACACAATATTTTATGGTATTTGAATGGAGCTTTATTTTTCCATGCAGTGTGGGGTATCTAGGATATGTATGTTCAAAATAATTTTCAACATTGATCTTTATGAAAGAATCTAGTCTAGAGATTAGGAAGGCAGCAGGCAAATGCAAAGTGTGGGACTGGGCTGTGAATTGGTCTAATTGTTTCAGTTTCTTTACCTGAAAAATGGAAGTAGAATTTATTTCTTTATGAAACATCAGTGCTATGTAGACTGTGTGTCATCATCAGTGTCTTTCATGATGAAGTTTAGGATTCTAATTTATTTTCTGCTTCCTGTGGCATTCAGACAAAAATTTTAGTCAGAGGCTAGTTTGGATAATATAATTTAGTTCTGTGTCCATTTTTGCATGGACAAAAAATAGTAAATAGTGTGTTACACATTTTTCTACTTATTAGATTTAATGCCAGCAAGTTATTCAAGTTTATTGCATTAATAATTTCATTTATTAAGTTACTTGAAATATTCTATCTGAACTCATTCCATTTCACATTTTATAAGAATGAATTTATTCAATTCAAATAAACTGAGTTTTAATAATATAATTGCAACTTTGAAACAGATATTTGGGGTCACATGCTCTGGAAAATATCATATTTTCAAACTAGGTACTGAATATTTCCTAATAATTGTGATTTTTAGAATCCTCCAACTAAGTTTGTGTGGTGATTCAATGGAACTAAAGAAAAACTGTGTTGTGTGTAAGGTTGTTTTAAAGCTTAAAAGTTGATGGATAATTTGATTGTAAATTAGGAATAAAGCATGCTGGGATAATCATAATTACCTGTAAATGTACATTGTCAATAGAATATGTTCTGTAATCTAAAATTATATCTACATGAGTCACATTTAGTATGTGTAGAAGTATTTATTAATAAAATATGTTCTGTTTATTTTTTAATATTGTAGTCTGGGAATTCAAAACTTAAAAATTCTAGTGTCATTCTGATCTAAAAAGGCAGTAAAAGCTGCAAGAATAGGTGGTTGCATGATTAACTGTATTTCAATCACTTGATTAATTTTCTTAATAGATAAGGTAGAGGTTACTTATAAGCAAATAATCACATTTTTTAAAACTTATCTGTGTTTATCATCTAATGTATATTTTTTTGGAGAATTTTATATGCTGAAAACCTCATAATATTTTAGTAAAAGTAAGCAGAATACAAAATAATAACTTGAAGTTTGCCTGAAAGCCTGTATTTATTGTGAATATTAAAAAGAATTTGGTTTTTGTACTTTAAGGGTGTCATATTATATATAATTTTCTGATGAACTCCACAGTGGATCATCTAAGCTTTGAGCACCATAAAAAGCCAAAGGCTTTTTATGGCTTCAAACCCTATATTCTTGGGTAAATATTAGCAGTCAGTGCTGATACTTTCCTAAGTATTTAAGATGGTCAAGAAGAGTATTGAAGAAATGTGTCATTTTAGAAGAATAAGCAAAAAGATTAGTTAACCTCATATAATGTGCAGATTGTTCTGGAACAGTATTGCTGTCCATGTTCTTGCAAAAGAAGGGGATGTAATTTGAATGAAAGCATGTACTTCTGACCAGCAAACTCTTCATTCTTAGCTTTAAGGACTAAACACAGATTGCATTCAGGTGATAGAAGTTGTGAAAGGCTTGTTGATAGTATTTGAAAAAATGAGACATTAAAATTGTATTTGATGCTTGAGGCAAAGGGAATAATAAACATTTTTTAAATTGCCCATTCCATCGAAACATTTCATGATTAGACTTGGAATCACAGCTCCTGAAGAAAAGGTTAGTGTGTAGCCATGCTTTGTGTGTTCTGTAGACTATGAAATTTTCATCTTAGCACTGCTTACTCATTTCATCCAAGTCTGCCAGATGAGAAAGGAAGAGGCTCTCACAAAAACAACCACTACTTTTCTGGAAGTAAATTCCTGACAAATGCATGAATATGGGCCATACAGCTGCACATCTGTATGTATGCATATGCAGATTCCTACACAGAGCTATGAAGAAATTGAATTGAATATTGACAATCTAATTCTGTTTGTAGCTGTAGAGAATTCCATGTTCTTACAAAGAAATTATGATTGTTTTCAAATCACAAAGGTATGAAATTATTGCTGTAAAATAAAGCTGGTAGAACACTGTTTAAATACTTACTGCCACCTTATGTTTTTATAAAAGTTTTGCAGGAGCGTTCAAACTAGGAATACTTTTCTAAAGCTTTTAATTTGCTGTGCATTTGTGAAGTAGCCTTTTATCTCCAACAGGTTCTTGGTTGTAGTGTATATGTGACCAAATGTTACTGAATTTCACTTTAGTTAGAACCTATCAGTAAAGTTCTTCCTAACATATTCTTATTTATCCAGAAGTAAGAGATTTTTTGACATCATATATAGCACAAATGTAAAAACTGAAGTTATAGAACCATTAGTCAGAAATGACTAGATTAATTCATAGGTAAGCAATAAGTTACTGCTTTACCTCTCTGATGGCATGTGAAGGCTAACCACAATTAGTGGTGTTTTTCCTTAGAGTGACAATCTAAGCTGCAGTAATTGAGGAGGTACTTGTCAGGGAGCTCAGACAACCATTACTCTCCACAGTGATGTGGCCAGGGGAAAATAGAATCTAAATTTCAAGTCAACAAAAGGGATTCCCCATTTTTGTGTGAAGATTCTTTAAAGTCCTCTTTGAGAAGGAAATATTTAATTTTAAGTGTGATGTAGTCTTACTTTAAGGAAACCACACTTTAAGTTAAGAGCCGATTAACTTCAAACATCAGCAATGATGTCTATATCAATATATATTAGTAACATGCAGAACTGTTATGTTCCATGGGATCAGTGTGAAATAATTTCCCTTTAAAACAAAACCTGTTACTGCATATTGGTGAATTACCTCAAATGAGTTGGTTCTCTTCTGTTCCTCTACTGCCCTCCAAGGGCTTTAAGAGTTACCAAATTGCTGACATGGAAAGCTAAAACAACTACTAAAATAATTCTGGTTTTCCTTAACAAAGAAGGCTAAAATAAGGAATAATTTAAAACATATAAGAAATATATTTTATTCAGTCTAATTTTTTGATGAAAATAAACCTAATTCTTCCCTCCAATCTCAACAGTGTTAATGTCAGCCCCTTTTAATGGCTGTACCAACTATGTCATTTGGAAAATGGCCACCAACCATAAACCTACAAGAACTATGTTTCCAGCATTCTGAGAATTATCAGCATTTTAAAACTTCTATGGCTAATAATATTAGTAGTTCACTTTTTTATATAAAATATGTTCTTTCAAAATTAAGAGTATTCATTGTGTTACTACTGAATACAAAAGGTTAAGAGAATACAAAGTTTTGTAACGTTAGGCTTTGTTAATGAAACAGCTAAAAACTGTTTTGAATAATTTATTCAAAGATTATGATTTTTTGATTACAGTTCAAACAAATTACACTTAAAATACATACAATAACTTCAGCATACCAGGATATATTAGTTATTCACATCCATGCATTTTGTTGATTTGTTTCCTGAAAGAGTATAAAGTCTAGTAAAACTTTTTTAAGGTAACTTTTCTACAAGCATTTGAGTAGATGTCAAAATTTATTTAACAATTTTTTTTTGTGAGTGAGATTATTGAAGTTGCCTACAAATTCTAACAGATTTTCTGTGTTTGTTTGTACATGAACCACCGATCTTGCTGGTTTGGTTTTGATTCCTTGTTCTACTTGGTGGGGTGAGGGGGGAGAGAGAGAGAGTGCACAGCTTTTTCCAGATTTCAGTGAGAAAGGTTTCGCAACAAATGGCTTCATAGGGAAACTGCTTCGGTAAGACAAAATAAGAGGATGAAGATAGGTGGCAAGTAAATCTTGCATCCCATCACGGGCTGGGTGCCCTGAATCCATGCAGCATTGAACAGAGCCTGAATGATTTCCCCATGGTGCACTGCACCATGAGCAAGAGAAGTACAGGTCCTGGCCATGGAGAGGTCTCCCTTTTGCTCTTTTGAGCCTGTGTATGATTTTCTTACAAGAAAACAACTTCATTCTAGAAGGTGCTCTCTTGAGAACTCAGTGAATTTATCTGGCAGCCCAGGGATCTGTGCAGCACAACTTGGGCCTGAATACCCTGCTGTGTGCACAGCACCTCACAGGCTCTGCCTGCTCAGGTTCACTGTGACATGAATCATTAATCCCTAAATATGTAACAGTCTCCAGTCATGTCCTTAGCATCCAGAACAGCCCAACTGTGTTTCTGTTGTCTCAAAACAGAATCCATTGGAGACAGTGGGAAGGATTTCCTATCACATTATATTGTGTCAAGCAAGCAGTCTAGCCGAGCCCTTACTCATCTCATAGTTCTGCCATGTATCATAAGGGAGATGGTGTTGGATGGTGTTCTGGTTCAGGGAAAATTTGGGAGAAAACCCCCAAAGGGGTTCCTCTAGAAAGCAGGCACAATCGGCACCTCCCCCAACCAGTTTGGGAAAAATACCTCTTTGGAGAAAAGTGGAAAAAACTGATTATTAAAGAATAAAGCCTAAACAATATTAAACAATAAAACCTCTTGCTGGTCCAAAAGAGAGACAAACTCACAAAGTCCCCTCCATGGGCTGTAGCTCAATTCACTCAGTCTCTTATCAGTTCCTCTGGCACTGGAAATGCCCAGGCCTGGCCCAATGGGCCACAGGTGCGAGCTGCTGGTGCTCTTCTGGATGTTCAGTCCAGAGCAGGTTTAAACATGTCCAAAGAAAAGGAAGAAAAAGTCCGGGGAACTTCTTTGCCTCAGCTAGATGAAACTAACTAAAAGCAAAGGAGAGCTTTGTCCTGCTGTCTGTCCATCCACAGACAACAAAGTCCAGGAGGAGGAATGTGGAGGAGTGCACTATCTGGAAACAAAACTCTGCACTTCTTCTCTCCCCCTGCCCCCGCAGTCTCGGAACAAGCCTTAAAGGTGCATAAAAAAACCAGACAACTGGGGATAAAAGCATCATATAATCAACCCAGGACAGATGGAAAATCAAATCTGTGTGCCGTTGTGGTGGTGGTAGCTGAATAACTTTGTGACCTTGCCTCTTAAATAAGTGTTGACTTTGTCCTCTGTTGTGGTATTCATATACTCATGTGTATTCTTGATGTTTTGGAAGATCACCTTTATGTGATGATTTCTAAGATGATTATCCTGACAATTCTTTCCTGAAAGCTGAAGTTCCTTGCACTTTTAAGAAACATTACCTATATGTATCCATTTATTTATTCTGTTCTAAACAGACTCCAAGATGCATACTTGCTGCTTTTCTCTTTTAACATTATCCTAAAGGTAATTTTGGCTCTGTAGTCTTCTCACAATGACACAGTATCACTATATCCTGCTCATGTATTGGCATAGTATCTTCATATTTTGTTTGTTTGCATCATTATGATCAGTTTTCAAATATTTATAAAGTTTTTGAGATTATTTTAGATTTCTTCAATTCTAAGCCCAAGAGACAGATATAATAATAGGAAGCTTGATGTTTAAAATGGTCATTTGTTTTCAAAAATATATTAAGGGGATTTTTTATTATTATTTATAGTGCACAAATTAATGATGTAGTATTAATTAATCAAAGAAGCTTTAAGGTCAATGTTTACTAGCAACAAGAATTTAATAAATGAAAGCATTCAGTGTGCAAGGCTCTCCTGCATTGGTGGCAGCTAAGTTGATGCAGGAAAGTGCACAAGTTAATAAGGGTATACTGCAATCAGAACTGCTCTGGGCTTTCGTGTGTGATGCACACACAGATGCAGACAGAATACAACCTGACATTATCAAAAGTTTGATACACAAGACCAGAATTATGCTCTGGGGTTTATGCATGGGGAAGCTGAGTTTCTTGATTATATAAATGTCTTATATCACCACACAAATATAAGGCTAACAATGGGAAGCAATCATACTTGGAAGAGCAATTATTATGACTATCAAAGACACTTTGTGTATACTTTTATCTGCAATTTTTCTTGAAAAGAGGGAGTGCATTGCAATGTGTTAAAATTATTTCTCTATGTTCATTTGAATGTTTGACCATCAGAGTGTGAACTACTCCCACAAGGTCTAGGAGTAATATTATGGAATGCTGCTTTGATGCTTGTTTTCATTCTCAGTTTGGGGCAGGGTGGGGGAGAAAGGAAAGTAAAGCAAGAGTTTTTATCAGTAAGTAGTTCTTGCAGTTTAATTACTCTAAGTTGCTTCAAGCCCAGTCTCTCTGGTTTTGAAGCAACTTAAGAGTAATTAAATTGCAACTACCTACTGATAAAAACTCAAGCCCCATACTCCCTCTTGTGGTTTATCTTGAAGAACATGAAAAAATATTTATATATGTATATGTATACATATAGGTGTGTATGTAAGTATAGAAAATATTATCTATGCTTACACAGAAAATAAAGTTTAAGTTTAAATAAAAACAACTCCCAACTTTTAAAAAAGCTCTAATTTGTTTTAAATTGTTTCTGAACATGTAATTCACTCTGGACATGTTATTTATCCTCAGATTTAGTGTACTTCTGTTTTAACAGATTATTCTGAGTTTTCCAAATCCAGTGAGGCAACTACTTGGCTTCCATGTTGGATACTAAAGAATGTCCCAGCTGAGGAGACACTAATGTCTACTCAGCAATGCCAATAAAGTTTAACTCTCCTTTACCATTTCAAAAGAAAAAAAAATCTTATGTTGAAGGACTATTCAAAGGGAAAAGGATTTTCAGTAATATTTAGCAGCTCTTCTGGAGCTTTTGCCATATCCTTGTTACATGCATCCAATTCCTTTCTGACAGATTTAGTCTTATAGATGGGTAATTAAGAACATTTCTAACAGGGGGAATAAATAAAATCATTGTTAGCTTGCTTTTAATTTAAGAAAGGGATAATTTACAGTTGTAGTTACTACCATTTAAGAAAAATGAAAAGAGAAATAGTCTTGACAAATGTTTCTAAAGTTATTAGAAACATGTTGACTACAGATCTGTTGATTCTGAAATATTCCATGTGTATTTGTACGTCAAAATAATGGTATGCTTTATGTATCATCTGTACTTGGTAATAGCGAACAAACCCTTACATATTATTTGTTTGTGATGATTCATCTAATCTCTTACTCTTGAAATTTTAATATCTCAATAAATAAAAATACCAAAGCTTTCTCTAAAACATACAGTTTTCTTATATTCCTTTTCTATGTGAAGTTTTGTAATAAAGGAATAAAAAGGAGGTGACAATAAAAAAAGAAATCAACATTTCCTTTAATGTGTTTCAATTATTTTTCATGTTCTTTTGTTATGATTTGACTCGGGTTTTAGATTTCACCTTTTAGGTGCGATCAAAATTAAAGTAGGAAACAACATTGCATTAAAACTCTAGTTTTCAAGGTTGTTTTTATTTTGCATGTAGAAAAGTGACAATAATGGAAGACTCTGATCAAAACATTCATCTGAAAAACTTGTCTCTTCAGCAAGCAACAAATGAAGAGGAAGCCTTAAACCTACTTTTCTTGGGGGACACCAACAGAATGATTGCTGAGGTGAGATTTGCTGCTCTAATATTCTTAACACCACCAAAGTTAAAATGGTCAAAAACATATCTCCTCCTCTCTGAAATAAAATGTATATTTTAGAAGTTCTTGGATGTAAATTTGTATCCTCTTTTTGAGTGTTTTTCTGCAGTGAAATTAAATAAGCATTTCTCTGTTGATAGTGTTCCATAGTGGATCTGATTGGTGACCCTTGATGTCATAACTTACTGGAATTCATCTAAGTAGAATACATAAATTCTCATAAACTATAGACTTATTTTTGTATGTGGTATGTATCAACACACACAGATATGTAAAGATAAGAAAATATGTCCTTGCAAAGCATTGTCAAATATTCCCAGTGAATTTTTTCCCTGGAAGTGTTCAACACCAGGTTGGACAGGGCCCAGAGCAACCTGTTCTAGTGGAAGGTGTCTCTGCTCATGGAGTGTGAGGGGACTGGGAGGTTGGAACAAGGTGATCTTTATCGTCCCTTCCAACTCAAACCATTCTATGATTCTATGACTAAGCCCTCAATTGCCTTTGAAGTACTTAGTATAAGTTCCCTTTTTCCTTCTTACTGCATAAACATATGGTCTTATGTGGAAAAACACAAAACAAACAATTTCCCAAACCAAACAAATAAACAAAACCTACCAAAAACCCAGATGGTTGTTCAAAGGAAATTCAGAATAAATATGTGCCAAAATGCAAGCACAAGGATGTTTTTACTGATTCTGAAAAATTCAAATTAAATGTTTCCATATATGTAAAGTTCTTTTTCTTCCCCTTCATACTTGGATATGGAATGTAAATATAAAAAGTGCATTGTATAATATGAGCACTGGCAATATGTCTTTACTACAACAGAGTTAATTCCGTTTTAGAACTTTTTGGGTTTTCTTCTTCTGTATCTCCAAAAGGATATATTGTAAATCATTGACAAGAAAGACACTTAGAGTATATGAATAGTTAGGTAGTTCCGTGTTCCTGCTGGATGACCACATATACCTGGACACAGGGGAAGAAGCATTTGATTGCAAAAAATAAATAGAATAAGTGTTACCTTTCTCAAGGATGACTGTTTTAACAGTTATATTTTGAGAGGTAGGAATATATTAAGGCAAGAGATAATCCACATAAACCTGAGCATTTAAACCTTCTCATAAACCTGAGCATTTAGGCAAGGAACTGCTTCATGATATTAAAATAGAAAAATTGGTGCCATGTGGAGAAGAGTAACTTGACCAAGTGTAATAGAAGAGAAAAGGGTTAATCTAGAACTCTAAGAAAGAGGACTTAAGACATAAAACATAACTTTTCTGGAGAACCATATTTTTAAATCTTGAGTTATGATAACACTTTCTGATCTCTGAAGATTAGAACCCTCTTAAGTAAACTTTAAAGAAAAAGAAGCAAGATTAATAAACCTAAATAGAAAAGAAAGTAAAATAAATGCTGGATTCATCTTTTTTAATGAGTTTGGCTGTGGAAAAACTCAGGTGACTGTCATGGATCACATATGAGATCTGTATCCTCTAAAATTGCAATCTAGTGCTTTAACCCTGAATAACCCTTCTTTAAAGAGTTGACTATTTTGAAAATAAGAATGACAATTTAATTTCTGCATTGCCTATGCTAATGCAGTCTAACTTGTGGTTTGATGGGTGCATTTTTCCTTCATCACTGATTATGCTAAAAAAATCATCACAATATTAAAAGTTTTTTACAGGCAATATTTGTTCATTCATTCAATTTCAGAATCTAAGAGAACATTTATAACTGAATGCTTCTTTCTTGCATGTAACTATATAGTCCAAGAGAAGGGGAAAAAAAGGAAACTAATCTAGTTTGCTTAGGCTTGCTTTACTAGGCAATGTAGGACTGGTCCTTTCCTCTTGCTTTGATGTGCACTACAAGTTGTGTAAATGATAAGATGGGAGACATTTGTGCACAGACAATTCATAATGTAAAAATCCAAATAGGAATTTTTTGTCTCATATTTTGCCAGAGAGAAATAGGCAGAGATCAAAACCATAAAAAAGGAGTCTTTTATTGGCAGTTCTGCTGAATGTAAGGACTAAATTTTTGTTTGCTTTCTGATAAAGCAGTTTCTGGATACATTTGAATACATAAGAATCTGCAGCAACAGGTTATAAAATCTGAACTGTTTTCTTATATGTTCTATCTGTTAAGGCAACTTTATGATTTCAGTATCTGAAATGCATGCTGAGGATTTAAAAATCAAATTTGCAGTATAAGCAATTGGTAGCAGCAACAACTAAAAAAGCTCCTGTGTTGAAATAAGTGTTTGGCCATTTAGGTAGTGTTCTCAGAGCATTTTATCTTGGTATACTATTAATATATCTTCAGCTGAAGTGGTTTTTTCTAAGTTCTTGTGATGGGAATCCCATATGACCCCTGCCTTTTGAAATAACATGCCTAAACCTCAGTGACTTTGAGAATTCTTAGTGGTTTTTAGTATTTCTCTAAAAGCAATAGAGTAAGGTAGCCTCCCAAGGATACGCAGCAATATCAAAATTGTTAAATCCTTTTCTGAGATTAGTACATCTGAGGACTGCAATTATGTGTACAGTCAGAATTTATTTTTTTCCTCTAAGGAAAAGGTACTTTGCTCTAATGAGGAAGGAAATGTTTCAATGCATGGTTTTATACCTACAGCACTCCATTTTTTAAATTTGGCGCACAGTGTATAAGACACGGCATTTGTTCCATGATTTAAAATGTTTGAAGTACAATTGGGGCAATCAGTAAGCTTTGGGCAATGTTTAAATATATTTATTTCAAGAAAGAATGAAACTTTAAGGTTTAAGGTTAGTTGTGGGGCCTGACTTGTGACCTGTGAATTGAACTCATTCTATTTGTATTTATTGTACATTGATATTCTCTTGAATATGTTTAGAAGGCTAGTGGTAGTGTTTGACTGCATTTTTTACTGGATGAGATAGGAAAAATAGGATTTCAGTGTGTGAGCATATGAGATTAAATGCTTCTTTTGACAAAAATGCATGCTATCTGGATTAGTGCTGCAGTCTAGAAGAAATTACAACTTTCTGCATTCCTAGGTTACTCTTTGGTATCAATTATTAACTTATTTCCACTCCGACAAATCTGTAATACTGTATTATGAGCACCAAATAGCGTTGAAATTTCAGCACAGGTGCTTTCATTTCCATGTGTGGTAAAAAAATTACTGATCATGCATACTACTTTGAATAATCTTTAAAATGCTTTGGGATTTATATGGGTGAAAAGCACTATATAACATAATATTAATAATGTTTTCACTGGGGAACATTAATTACTTTAAAAGCTACCTGAATTTAAAAGTTATCATAGTCTAACTATGAAACTGCACATGTAGTAAATATGTAAAGATAAAGTATTGCTTTCAGGAAATGATTCCACCTATTCTGATCCTGATATTTTCATAGCAAAATTTTTCAATTTCAAGCTATGACAAGTGTACTTAAGTACAACTGAAGAGCCCTTTCACCTGTAACGTATTATTTAGAAAGGAAACTAAAAACATACTGAGGTCTCTCTCATCTACCAGATATAAAGACAGGCCTCTTATTCCTCAATTTGCATGCTCTTCCTTATAGCATAGTTCCATTGGATCTGAAGTTTATATTCATTAGACAGACATGTCCATCTGAACTGTGAAATGACTGTAGTTGTCAGATCATCTTCCTACAGATATCCCTCTGATTGTAGCACAAAATTGGAGAAAATTGATTTGATATCAATCTTGAATGCTATCAGTATTCTCTTTTTTCCCTTTGCCCTTCTTTGAAAAGTTCAGAAGCAAAAAAATCCTTAAGAAAAAAAAGCATTCCTTAAAAGAAAATTTTGTAAGTTTTCACTGAGACATTCTCTCAAAAATTCTGAGCACTCTGAATTGACATCTCTTTGTGCACTGGCTAGTCACTTATTCACTCATACAGGAAAATCATTCCTCTGCTGTCTAAATATTTTGATTCAAGGAAGAAAAGATTCCTCTGGAATGGTGTAACCTGCCAGGTGGAGATGGTTTGCAATATGGGCTTAACAACTGCATTTATCACCTGCAAAATTGTTTTGTCCCAGTGGTCCTGCTCTCTTTAATGTATTATCTCCGTCAGTGTTTTGGCAGCCATACTTAACACATTATTCTTCCAGATAGTAGCAGCTTCTGTTAGTCTAGTGGTGATTTTCAAACAGCTTTTTATATGTCTTTGTCCTGTTAAAGGTTCTGAATCCTTAAGAATGCTGTTTAGACCTTTAGCATCCATTTCTGGCTATTTTTTGTGAAAACATTTATAATAGCAGATGCAACAAATAAAGGATTTGGGAAATACATAAATTCCTGTATAAGGAAGAATTCCTGCGGTGCTTTGCTCACTTAAGATGGGTAAGAATTAGATTAAGATGGACAGCTTAGGTTCCAGCAAGTTTTTCGATGGTTCTTGACCTTGCATTCCTTGACAAAAATATCCAACTCAGAAGTTTCTTCCAGTATGACTGTGATGAAAATTTTTATTTAAGTAGAAGCCATCTTCTTGCAACTATTGCATAAATAGATGTAGTAGTTAAAGACACAAAGCTTCTATACAGTATATTTAATTTCAGCAAATGCAGGTATATTTTCATCCTGGAAAAAAACAAGACTGGCTTGTATGGCTTGAAATACACCTTGTACATATTTTCCATGATCAAATAAAGTGTTGATGCTTTACCAAGTCAATATTACTGAATTTGTCCTTTGCCATGCTACAAATGGGCAGCAATAGATGACCTGGCATTAAGTCCTTTGTAGTGTTCTCGTGATATGCCAAAGCATCTGAAGTCTGCTTATGTGGTTTATGATGTAACAGAGTTCCTGGAAAAAATTATTCTTTGTAAGTAACTGCTGCTCATCAGTTGTTCTATATATAACTCTCACAATAGCAACCATCTGCTGAGAACCAGGCCACTCCCCTCTTTCTTTTTTTTTTCCTTCATCACATCAAATTAGTGTTAAGATGATTTCATATACATATGGTTTGAATACTACTAACAAAGCCAAAATGAACGCTGAAAACCACCAAAGGAACATTTTAGTAGGCTCTGAGACACTGTCCAGAAACTGTTATTTGTTTTCTGTTTTCAAACTTTCTAAACAGATGAGTGGTGATACTCAGAAGTTGTATATGTAAGATAAGAACCAAATAGGAAAAGAAAAGGCTTGTTCTTGGACTAGAGATGCCAACACATCATCGTTTCTCTTCTGTGCTGTGCCTCTACTTGTGTGGTAAAAGTAGCTAAGTTTGGGGAGATAATGAAATTAACATTTCATGGTCACATCCCATTTAACAGTTGAAATTTTTATTGCTTTATGCTTTCTGCAAGAGTTCTAGTGAGCTTCCTGTGTATGGGAACTCCAAAGCAGAGGGAGAATTATACTACAGAAAGGAGCATTTGTATCGTAATTAAGCCATGGTTCTACTCTGAAGAAGGTCTTCACAAAAAGATCAGTTTGGGGTTCTAGCCAATGACTTCCAAACCAGCTTCATTATTTTTTTCCATTTACATGAGGAAAAAAAAAGCTGTGGAGAGAAAATTGATGGAGTTTCTAATGACTAGTTCAGCCAAATCTACTTGGAACACTCAACGACAGTTGTGGCTAGTGTATCAGAATAGGCAATAAAAACCTTGTAGAGCAAATATTGCATGTGCTGTCTGGAACTCAGAGTCCTGAAATTATGTTCTTTTAGGATTTGAAATTTTTTTTGCCTCTATTGGCATTAAATGAATGTGACTAAAAGCCTATTTTTAAATAGATAAGGTTTTGCTGCAGTGTGAATCTCAAGTTTGCTTAACAATACCTATTCAGAAGCATGATGATTTCTTCAGCTTCTGTCATAGCAACGTTTGCTTTGTGCTTCCACTTGTACTGATACTTGATCTGGCTTAGACTTGTCAGCAGTATTGTGTGACTGATGCCATCTCTGTAGTGCAAAATGTCCCTAAATATCAGTTCTGTCAAGGAGAATGTCCTTAAATATCAATTCTCTTGTGGATTTTTAGCTGGAAAGGAAAAAAAAATCCAGTCCTGCTTCATAGAGCTGCAAATAAAAAAGTCATAGGCATCCCAGTAAAATAAGTGAAGCTGGCTCTGATTATTCATGGAATCAGAATTGCTGAATGAAGTACATTTTCACAGCATATAACTTTTTCTTAGTATAACTGCTTTTTAAGTAAATTTGGGAGTGTTTTCTTGCTTGACACCTTTCCCTCAGCCTGTTTATTTTCATTCCAACACTACTGCTCACTTCCTCTACATTTGCCCAGCATCACCTCTGAGGACAGCATAGCATGTGACTGCAATCTGATTCTTATTTCACAGGATTATGAATTCTAAAATTCTTCATCTGTGTGAACTAATGATCAAAATTCTTTTCCCTCTCTGTCTGAGCTTGCCTGTATAGGTAAAGCAGCCCAAAAGAAAATACTGCTAAGGCTGAAATTTCCTTACAGAATTTTCCCCAACAGCCACAAGTGTATGCTATTTCTGCACACTACCTACTTATTCACATCCAGTATGCTGACATTTTCAGGTATTCTGCACAGTTGTTTTCTATAGCTGTGCTGTGGCTGAATCAAGAAACTGATCTTGGTTAAATATCTATATTTAGCTTTTTAAAATGTGCTGGCATTATTAAAACTTTTTAAAGTCTTAATAGTGCCAGCACAATCAAATGGGTTTTGGTTGTGCTGGCACTATTAAGACTTTAAAAAAAAAAGGAGAACTTGAAGTGGAGACAATTGAACCAAATGGTCCATATTATTCCTGTTAAAGGACTCTTCAGCTTGTAGTCTTTCTATTAAGAGCTGTCCTTTCTAGATCTGTAAGACAGAATCTTCAGTACCTGCAATGGGCAGGCCATTATAACATCTGCAGTGTTGCATGCTAAAGTAGATTATGTGAAAAAAGGCAATATGTTGATATATCTCATCTGAATCACAGGATAGGTCTACATAAAAAAATTACTGCAGAATAACAGAGGAATGCAGTAGAGACCAGAGATTAATATAGACAGTATACCCAGGATGTTTCTATTACATTTTCAGCAGCTATAATAAATATAGATTTAGTTGATGACTCAATAATGTTGATTTATTATTTTACTACTCTGGTTTTTTGCAGCATCAGCATTTATGTCCTGAGAACAATGCAGTCATACTTGTTATAGGTTATGAATAAATATACTATCTGTATGCTAAATCTTTAATCTCCCTATATAATCTCAAACTTTAGCTATTTATGGAATGAGGATTATGTAGAGTAATTTTACATTTAAGTTTCCAACAATACCTTGATACAACCAAACAAAAGGTGCTTTAGATGCCTAAAGATATTTTATATGTTTTTTAATAAAAATACATATGTGATTGCATATGGTAATTTAAAATCTAAAGTTAAATAACTGAGAGCTTTTAAACTGAGAGTTTAAAACTTTTGGTTCTGCATTTCAAATATATTGAGAAAACCTCTGAAGTGATGCTAAGACTGCACATTTCTAAAAAGTGACCAAGACTTTCTGTGTTTTAAATTAAGGGGAAGTGTGGCTGTAGTTATTCCCAAAAAAACATATTTAAAGCCAAACATTTTATGAAAACTTTGTCATGCCATCTAAAAATCTGATATTGATTTTGCCACGCAGAATTTTTTCATAAAAGTAATAATGCAGAAATGTAAAGCTTTATACGAAGTCCTAGTCCTTGCTACGCTGGTAGCTGCCTATGAGGAAAAAAAAAAAAAAAGTTGATGTACCAGTGGGGTAATTAATAACTTCTCAGAGATCAGCATTGAGTAACTTTTCTTCCAGTCAAGCTGCCCTTTTCTAGTATTCCTCACATAGTAAGGCCACTTGTTTTGTTGGAGTTAGAATATTTTGGATCAACCTTAATTGCTTGCAGTACAATTTGTCCAGATTAAAGTTATCCAAGTATTTTTCCAGAATATTAATGTCAGGTAAATCCTTTTGGGTTCTTTTTGCAGGTTCATTACAGGTCCAATAGCTAAAAAGTAGAATAGATTATTTCAGTTGCCAGATTACTGAGCTATAAAGCGCTGAATTTATTTATCCACTGAACATTGAGAGTTCCTTTTTTCCTGTCACTGTAGACACCAATGAATCAAGCCTCAAGCCGATCTCACTGCATTTTCACTATTCACATCTCCAGCAAGGAACCTGGATCTGCAACTATCCGACGCTCCAAGTTGCATTTAGTAGATCTTGCTGGATCAGAACGTGTTGCAAAGACTGGAATTGGAGGCCACTTACTGACAGAAGCCAAATATATCAACCTGTCCTTGCATTATTTGGAACAGGTAAAATTGAAAAAGAGTAAGACATTTCTCCCTTTACTAAATTCCTGTTTAACAATGTGCAATGTTTTGGAAAACTTTATTCCAATATTTACTTAGGATATTTATTACAGAGGTTTTTTTAATCATTGAATTGATGTGTCTTCCTTTAAAATAAAACATTTTAATTTAGGGCAAACTTAACAATTAAGCGGTAGGATTATAGTAGGTATACAGGGAAGTATTTCCAAAATAGTTTTCTTGTTTTATTTGGAATACTAAGGATATTTACAATATTTGAGCTATATTTCTCCTAAAAATGTTCTTCATAATCTTCTTCCCCTTCCACAGCTGGGATCAGGATGTATCACTGAAACGAAAGTGATTTTGGGCTTTATTTGGTTCAAGCACTGTAATATGGTAAATTATTTGGCTCTTCTCTCATGTGTTGTTTTATTCCTCTACCAATTTGATCTTTTTGAGAGAGAAGTTATCATTGGTAATGTATTTATCCATTGATTACCATAACTGGATTTATACCAATAATATTCATGGATGTAGTATAATAATAAGTAAATAAATAAAATATTATTATTGTCATTATTGTTGTTGTTTTAGATATTATTGATCTCCACAAAGCTTTGTCATTCAGCTCTTGTTACTAAAAATATTCACCCTCTTAATTTAAGGTGTACTAAAATCCCTATCCTTCTTTCACTTTTGGTTTTTGTTTTTCCTCTTTGGAAAAGGCAAATTTTGAGCAAACAGATTACTCCTAACCAATCTTATTCATTAAAAACAAAATACTTTGGACAGCAGCAGTGAAAGGAAACTTTGGAGATAAAGATCTCCAGTAAAAAGATTTGGTTAATTATGGTTATTATTATTATTACTAATAATATGCTTTACAATAATTATGTAATTATTAAGTTAATTATTGGAATAATTATTTAAATACTATATTTTAAAAAAATTAAGGCTTTAATATATATCTCTGTCTGATCTACCATGATGTATTGTATGGTTGATATTTAAGATGCTTACCAACTTAGAGTAAGAAACACTTGGCAATGAATGAAATCTCTTTTTGAATAGTGTGCTATTAAGCAATCACTGAAGATTTTCAAGTGTCCATTTCAGATCTCACACCTGTAAGAGAAATTAATTTCTTCCTAAAACTAAATATTTAATGTTGTTTACACAGCACAGCATGCACTGTTCCTTTTGCTAGAAATTAATAATTTTGTGTATTCTAATGAACAGTACAGTATTTTCTCCTGAGACTTCTTTAAAATTTTTTATGTAGAAACATAGCAGGTCAATGAGGCTGTCATTTAGGGGGACGATTAAGGAGAATACGGAGAAGAAAAAGGCTTAACTCTAAAATTCAAATCTGTACTTTTAAACTTACATTATATACATTAACTTACCTTATATATTACATTATATATGTGCTCTTTAGTAAAATATGCAGTTGGGGAGATCATCATTGAACCTGAAAATTTTGTGGGTGTGTATATGTGAAAATTCTTTAAGATAATTATTAGGAAATATAACTGTTCTACCTGCTGGGAAGAATATTTTTCAGTTTTGTGTTAAGTGTTTTTCTGTTGACAAAAACAAATCTCTTGGATTTCATTTAATTTATAATCAGAGGTATTTCATCTGTCAAAAGAAGAACCTTAAGGTACACCAGGTGGCAGTCAGTCATTTACTATCACACTAGACTTTTTTCATGCCCCTCATTTGTTTAGATTTTACCTTGAAGAATAGTGTCTGTATTTGAGTTGTACTCAAGGGAAGTGATAAAGATCAGTGACTCTAAAATGGACATCTGCAGAATCATACAAATTATACTCAGGATCCCTTCTTATTTATTGTATGATTTTTATGTATTTAGCAGGGAAAGATATTAATTTTTCATGGAAATTTTAATTCCTATTTTGGAGAAATACTGTTGGAAATATGCATGTTGGATTCTGGATTTTGGGATTGTGTATTAATAGAAGTGTTTTCTAATATTGAATAAAGGCCCACCAAAGACAGTAAAAATATATTTTTCCCCCAAATCAGTGGGAATTTAACCATTCAATTCTGAACTTGCAGTGAATAATATTAAAGTGAACAAATGCTTCAAAATTTTAATTTCTTATTAGAATTTTCAAGTCTTTAGCTATCTGCTGATGGTCTAGTGTCGATTTATGACACTTTGAAATACTTTTCACAGTAAAATAGTCATATTAAATTATTTGTATAGAGATGACAATCAGAACAGTTCTGTGTTACCAGACTTGATCTACTTGTTAAGTATTGGCAGCATTTTAAAAAAGTCTTCAAATAAATTCACTGCACTTTTACTCCAAGCAGCTTCTGCATCTAGAGAAAAATTAAGATAGTTTTGTGCATAAATGATAGCAGGAATTTGGAAGTACTTATTACTGTATCTGGGTAGCTTTTTTTTTCTGAGAGATGTACCAGCACGTTCTGGAATTACAACACCAATGTAACTGTGCATATGTAGATATCCCCTTATGGTAGAAATATAGAGGATCCTAGACCAGATTTAGAGTTGCAAATTAACAGTTATACTTCCATGTGATTTGACACTATAATGGAATTATTTCCCAAAAAAACCCAGGTTACAATGTTCTCTTTGCTTTAATGAATGTGTTTGTTAAGTATCTTTTGACATATGTTCTGTTTACAGTATGTTGAAAGATTTTATCCGTTAGTAGATGGTTGCTGCCCATATTTGCCAAAGAGGTTTTTTTATAATTTGTTTGTTTGGGGCTTTTTTGTATTGTTTTGTTGGTTGGTTGGGGTTTTTTTTCTGCAAAGACCACAGTTTAAGCTTCTAAACTCCACTAGAAAGGGGAACTATGATGGGAAACAAAAAGAAGGCCTCTGAAATAGGAATATGGCTTCAGAGCATGTGATGCACTAAACAGCAAGATAGTGGTACACCTAAAAGCTGTTTCTGCAAGTGTTGCACACCAAAATGCCCATCTCTGGAGGATTCTTTGAGAACAGGATGGTGTGAGATGCTGGTGCAAATCTGTTCCTCGCACAAAGGATGTGGACAGAAACAGGGACTCTTGGGTACACTTCAGATCATGTCATAATCACTTGCGACTCTTGCACTTTCTCTTGTGCTAACAGTGTTTCCACATGTGTCAGGGGACTTATTTGTGAATGATTGTACCTGCTCTGTTTCATAAAGGTTTCAATTTTACAAAAAGTGACAAGGGTTCTGACAGAAACTAGGGCTTAAGGTGGTTTGTTTGGCCCACTCAAAATGAAACTTTCTGGTTTAGTGACATTATTAAGCTTAAAATTACAGCTTTTTCAAAAAACCTTTTTATAGCTAAAGGATAATAACAACCTCTTAAATGAGACAATTTTCTGATTTTCGCATTTGGTGCCTCTTAGAGAATCCAGGTTCAGCTTCTGTACATGTGGTCTTTGTAACTTTGTTAAAGTATTCAGATTCTCCTCTTTCTATTCCGGATTACTTGATTGGATTGTAAAGATCTATTTAGTGATTAAGATATAGTTTTACTAATGGGACTTTAGACTAAAATAATTTGTGTTATGAGACTGTCACGTGACAGTACAATAGGTTCTGCATCATGATGGCTGGTCACAGCTTTCCAGCATTAGTGTGGGAGGGTTCAGATTCTAACTGGGCTGCAGACTTCCTGCATGGACTTCAGAAAAAATGAACTTCCCCGTAAAAATGTTCTCATTTTTAATGAAAATAACATATTTTCTCTGTGGTCTTTTCTCATCTTGTCTATTCCATTTATAGTCTCTGTGTGGCAGAGGCTGAGAATGTGCTTATTAATGTATGTGCTAGACTATTATGAGATTTCTATGCAATATTATAAACCAACAAAGCTTTAACATGTTTCTATATAACAACTTGTAACATATGAGATTTGAAAACCTTGATCCAGGAATGGGTTTTCAGATTCCTTTACAAGGAGTTTTCTTATTACGCATTTTTTTGTCTCTCCAGGCTGCCAGTGTAAGATTTATAGTTCTAACTTTCTGAAAACCATTTAGAGAAATTATTGCCACAAAAAAGTCACTACTAAATTTTCTAAAATAGCAATTTTTTTAAATGTAGCATAAACAAAATATACACTGATATGTAACATTTGTTAAAGAAAAACCAACTCCTAATCATTTAGGAGAGCTTGCACAACTTGTGTAGCGAAAGATTTTCAGTAGAGTGCTTGGCCAGATAACAGTTTTATATCACAAGACATCAAGGGGTGATCTAGATTTTTATTTAATAATTAGGTCCCATAATGTAAACAGCTGAGGAGTGAAACTGAGAATAGTAGGTGTACAATTTCCTTTCTGGCCAAGGCTTATATATTCTAAACTGAATCATTTCTTTCCAGCACTACATTGTAATCATGCACCCTTTTATTTGTGCTTTGCTTTCCAAGACATTTTCTCAGAAATAAATGTATTGGCCCATGTATGAAGTGCATGTTTTAAGAATGTGTAATTTTTAAAGCATGCTTTAGGAAATATTGAGGAAGTTTTTACTTTAATACTCTCCATATTTTGTAGTTATGACAAAAAAGTATGAGGAAGATTTTCATTAAGTTCCTGTGTCTTAGGAAAACCTGTGGGTTTGAGTTTATCAGGTTCAGTTTCCATGTTGCTGAGAGACTGTAAGGCTAGGGCATGATAAAATTTAATGTATTTGGTCTTTCAGGTCCAGCTCCTACAAGGGCGTATAAACATACTGAAATTTAGCTTGGAATTCTTTCAATAAAGCCAATGGGTTTGCAGCTAACAGTGGGGTGCATAAGCATCCCGGTTTTGTTGTGTCATAAGTTCTTGGGCAGATTGGATTTGTTCTTTATATGTTTTATATGTTGGATATGTTCTTTATATGTCAAACACTGAGACATATAAATTTAAGTATTTTATTATTGCTATTGTTTCAGGTAATAATTGCCCTTGCAGAGAAAAACCGGTCCCACATTCCATACCGAAACTCTATGATGACCTCAGTGCTAAGAGACAGCCTGGGAGGAAACTGCATGACTACCATGATAGCAATGCTTGCTATGGACAAAAGAAACATAGATGTATGTTATTTCTCTCTTGAACAAAAATCTTGTCACTTCTCTATACATCCAGCTCTTTTGATTTTTTTAGTATAGATTAAAATTCAAGTGTGTAAGCATTTGTTTTTTTCCTTTTAAAAGGACATTTTAGTTTTGGAATAGAAATAGATAATCAATGAAAATTGCTACAGGATAGAAGCAAATCCTTTAGAAAAATGTGCTTCTCTCTAATATCAAGTCAAGTAGAAGTTGGGAAATGACTTACACCTAGTGATGAACTACACTTTTTTTCAATTTACTGATTTTCTGGTGAATAAATTTTTGAGTTATAAAAATGCATTTCCACTTAAAATCTTGGCAGAACTTCTGTTAGACTTCTTTGAAGTCAAGATTTTATAGATTATGGTAGACAAATGGAGAGTTCACTAGGAAAGGAAGGGAATTGGGGGAGTAGTTTGTGATTTATGGAAATTTTTCGAATATTTTGTGTCCTATCACCAATTTGCTGCACTGAAATTATGTGTAGTGATGTTTTCTCTTTTTTTACAAATAGGTCTGTAGTTTTTATGAAAGGGCTGTAGTGAATGGGGCTACATCTGTCTGGAGACTGGTCAGCAATGGTATTCCTCAAGGTTCAATTCCAGGGCCAGTTCTGTTCAATACATTCATCAATGATCTTGATGCAGGAGTTGAATGGCCCACTAGCAAGTTTGCTGATGACACCATACTGGGAGATGCTGTTGACTCTCCTGAGGGACAGAAGGCCTTGCAGATGGATCTAGATGTATTGGAGCATTAGGCTGTGATTATTGGGATGAAATTTAACAAGAGTTCTGCATTTAAAGTGGGGTAATGCCCAACCCAAGCATAATCTGGGAGACCAGTGGATGGAAAGCAGTCCTGCAGAAATGGATCCAGGGGTGCTGGAGCAGTGAGCCCTGGTACCCAAGAGGGCACCACATCATGGGATGTGTCAAACACAGCACAACCAGCAGATCAAAAGAGGTGATTATCCTGCTGTCTGCTGTTCTCACCATGAGCACTGTGTGTAGTTCTGAGGCCCACAGGTTAAGAAGGATGTGAAGGTCCTTAAGTGCAGCCAGAGGAGGGCAAAAAAGCTGGCTAAAGTCTGGAAAAAATGTCCTGTGAGGAGCTGCTGAGGAATTTGGGCTTGTCTAGTTTGTAGCAAAGGCTGAGGGTGACCTCATTCCTCTCTGCATCTCTCTGAGGAGGGAAGGTGGAGAGGGGGGTTTTGAGCTCTTCTCCCTGGTGTTCAGTGATGGATTGTGTGGGAATGGTTCAAAGATATGCCAGGCAAGGTTCAGGCTGGACATTAGGAAGCATTTCTTTGAGAAATGTTAAACACTGGACCAGGCTGGAGAGGTGGTTAATGCCCCAAGCCTGTCACCTCTTTAAGAGGTGTTTGGACAATGCTCTTAACCATGTGCTTTAACTTGGTCAAGCAATTGGACAAGCTGCTCATTGTAGGTCCCTTCCAACTGAAATAGTCTCATCTATTTTATTCTAGAACATGTAGCAATGTGAGTACATAGGACTTCTCAAAGCCATTTATAATTGGTTTATTTCCTGATTTTCTTAACGTAAGAGCATTCTAATATGAATAAACAGGAAAGGAAAAACTAAGACTTTTTTCTGAAATACAGTGGAAAATATTGTACTCAAACCATACTTCATCTAGTTGTAGACTTCTCCTTTAGAGAAATGGACTTTGCTGTTAAATGAAAACATATTGTTCAGACTTGCAAACGTAGTTATGCAAACATATTGTCTGGTTACAAAGGCAGCTGGGTAAGTTTGTTAATTTTATTTTAAGCTCTGTGAGATCAGAAACCTTTCAATTCATCAGGTGTATCTCACATTGTGTTCTAGATTTCTATTTTGGAAATAGATCAAGAAATTATCCAATACAAGCTATGAAAATGTTTGTGCTCTTGCTTTAACATATACTATTTACACTACACATCTTATTCTTCAGTCCTCCCAAAAATAAAATAAAACAAAAACCCAAACAAACATAAAACCCCAACAACAAAATCCTTTCTTTGTTGCCCCAAATCTGAAATGTCCATCCATGGAGGATGATAAGCCAATATGTCTGAACAATATAAAAAGATAAGTTGCTAGTCATCAGAAAATGTCAGAATTAGGATAGGTGCATGAGTTGTTATCTATAGCTATGTTATGGCAGCATGTTGGTTTGTTTTTTCTGTTGGGTGTACGTTTCACTCACAAACAATGCACAAGATAAAACTACCTGCAGTATGAATTGAAGTTGTATAATAAAAGCCACTTTCTGAAGGACCTAGTGTTTCTTCTTGCAATGAAAATAATGAAGCAGAAAATTCAGAGTAAGAAGGGGCACTCATATGAAGAGGACAAATAGATTATTATCCTAGAGAACTGGATTATATTTCTTCTTTTGCCAATGAGTTTACAGAATTTCTTAAGTCACTACATCAAATCTTTTTGGAGTGCTTGGATGAGGATGTTGATTCTGAATTGTAGATACATTATTCAATACAGCTGTAACTGAATCAGAATGTAAGCTGTTTTGAACAGCAAATAATAAAATGACAACAATTGAGCATAATTTTTTGGTACTTTTGACTTCAGTTTCCATTCTGTTCAGTTTCCATTCCACACACTTGCAGAAAAGGTTAATTGATTAATCCTTGTGAAGCCCTGAGGTGTTGTGATGATAAGCATGGTGTAAAAATTATTAGGAAATTAGATGTCTGACTTGATTACCATTTTGATGGCATGGAATAAACAAATTGTAAGCTAGCATATTGAACATTGAGAACTGAATTGATTACCTGCTCATTAATTTAATATGCTGCATACTAAACAGGACAAAGAGATCAATTGGAAATGTATGTATGTGTACTGTACATATAACTGTACGTACTATCTGTATAGAACTTAATTAAAATCACTTTGGCTAATCATCATTGCAAAGGAACAGCAGAGGCAGATACAGAGCCCAACTAATACAGTGTGCAACTACATTTATTGTAAGGCCTTCCTTTCCTTTGATTCTCTGTGTATATCTTGTATCTTTAGCAAGAATCATCTTTCCTCATGTGACCCTTATTCAGGATTCCAAACCAAAACCTCCAAGCACTTAAAGAGACAGAAGTTGTGTAGAAAATGGTGTAGTTAGTTTTCTCTTTTTCTCATCATTCAAAAGTTATTGCCTTCTGAGTAGCATGGCTTTGTTACCCTATAGTTCCAGATGGGGACTTAGCTGAAAAACACAGTTGGTCAGGGGATAGACTGTATCAGTAAAATATGTCCTATAATTTAGCAGTTTTATGTGCTCCTGTCATTAACATGCTAACCTAATTTCTCTTCAGTATTGTTATTTTGGAATGGGAAATGATAGAATATTTCTGTAAAATACTCAAAAAATGGAAACATAGTTTAATAGCTTTGTTAGAAGTCTGGATACTTACCTGGTGCAAAGGTAATTGGAATTCTCTCCTCTCTCTCATTTTTTTTTAATTTTTTTTTCAGGAATCTATATCAACCTGCAGATTTGCACAGCGAGTTGCTCTTATTAAGAATGAAGCAGTTCTTAATGAAGAAATTGACCCCAGACTGGTGAGAACTCTCTGGGGGCAGAGGGAAGGAGATTGCTTGGTTTAAGTTTTATTAATCAATAGCAGTCAAATTGATGTTGGGGATTTTATACTAACATGTCCTATTAAATTGTTTTCAGATGCAAGCTCCAACTTTTTTCTTTAAAATAACTGCCAAATTAACTTTTTTCTTTTGGACACAATTATAATTAAGTGGATCTTTATCAAATCAAAAGCTTTCTCAACTCTTAAAGCATCTGAGGAGAAGAGGTCACTTTCATTATCATCTTAGTGTTGTTTTTTTAGTGTGACAATTCCTAAATCATAGTCACGGATCATTGAATGGTTCTGAAACTCTAAGAATGCACTAAGATTGCTAGTCACTTGATGAAGGTGCACAGCTGCACTGAAACAACTTGTGTATTAAAAAGCTGAGAAATATACCAAGCTCTTCATTGAAATTGATTCAAGGAATGTTTTAGATAGGAAGAAAGAACTTGGTGAAGTTACCAGTAGGAAAAAAAGAGGGAAACAAGCAAAGGAGACAGAAACAGCTAATTATGTAGGGTTAGGGTTGATGGTAATTAGCATATTTCAGTATTGTTAATAATTGTGCTTTTATTTTTTCTTGTCTCTTCTTCTTGACTTTCAAAGGGAATAGAAAATCCTTGTCAGGTTTTCAGCTGGTTTTCTTTTTTATTATTTTTTTTTTCTTGCAAGCAATTTTTAATAACAATAGTATCATGGAGTTTAAAAAAAGGCCAAAAAATAAACCAAATAAGCATTGAACAACTTCTTAATTTCTGTCTGTTTTCTTTTCTTTTCTACATACACTTTCTAGTAGCAAATCATGCAAAACATTTCTTTCATGGCCACAGAAAACTTTGATTGAGGTAAAGCATATGCAGGCTCCTGAACATTTACTACGTCCTGTGGAGCTATACTCCATGAGTTTGGTATGTCTTGCTCTGCAGGATCATTTAGCAAGTAAAGCAAAAGTGGACACATGAGAGTTAGAAAACCATCCTCTATTGTGGAAAAAGCAGGGGAACACAAGTACCTTGAATTTATATGGCCCTGTGCTCATTATGGAATTTGTTGCCCATCTTAAGTGTACTCCAGGGTGCAGCTCTATTATTCAAAGTGCTAGATTAAAGAACTTTTTCATAAAAATAAAATTTTATTGTAATAAAATAATATTAATTTTATGAAAAATCAAAACACAATTTATTGTCAGTATTTATCATCTGTGAGTTGAATGCATGCTTTATAAAGTGTGTTCACAAACCTCTAGGTGGATCTGAGCTAAGTCAGATTCTTGTGTAAACTTTATTCTTCATAATGGAGAATTCTTGACTTTCTGTCTTAATGAGAAAATGAATTTATACATGTTGTACTTTTAAGTGACTCATCTTTGAACCTCTCTCACTCATGGCTAAAGGACATAATTTAAACTGCAAATTGAGGCCTTGAATTAAACCTCATCTCTTCTGGTATTCGTGTAAAAATCAAAATGAAGTTATTTTGCTTCTGTAGATTTTTGTTTGTTTTAATACTTGAAAATGAATCTTCTGTCCATACCCTAAAATTGGGATGTCTGTTGTTGCCAGATTGAAGTTAATCATCCTAACAAATTTGAACATTGAACAGAGATTTTATTGTGATTCAGCTGTCTACTATTTTCTACTCCAGCCCCAAATTTAATTTTCTTGACTCAATAGAGGCAAAACTACATCAGAGTATGGCACCAAAATGGGACAATATAAAATTAGGGTAAAACATTCTCTAAGTGTTCTTGAAACTTCTCTAATTAACAGTCATAATTTTAATAGACTATTAAATAAAATATTGTGTTAGACTTTCATACTTTATTGTAAAATAAATCAATAATGTATTATTAAAAAAACGTATAAGCTATAGGTTTAGAGTTAAAAGTAGTAGTCATATGCATGTTTAAAATAATTGGGTTTGCAAAATAAAAACTTAGGAAGTTACTATTAAATTTAACCATTAAAAGAA
Organism: Serinus canaria; assembly: GCF_022539315.1. Taxonomy (NCBI): domain Eukaryota; kingdom Metazoa; phylum Chordata; class Aves; order Passeriformes; family Fringillidae; genus Serinus; species Serinus canaria. Next base: position 29,649,500 of record NC_066316.1, read on the forward strand.
ATAGAAATGTTTGAAGGAGCTTTAACATCCAGCGAAAATATGTGTCATCAATTTCAACAATCTCATTACTGGAAAGTGCATGCAATCAAAAATGATTAATTTTCCTTAAAAACATTCTTGTAAACTTATTTTGCACATGGAATCAGTGTATGCAAATCCATCTAAAAATATCACTGGCCTACTGATGATATTTGAGCCATATAAAGGGAGGCTTCATTAAATGATCAACCATGAAGTGTCCAAGAATACACAGATTCGTGTCTTAGACTTAGGTATTTGCATGTAGAATTTGGCTTTGAGAGTTTAATGACTAGTTAAACTTGGTTTTATACAGACCTTTATTCTAATAACCAAGGTACAGATTCTGATGACGACTTCCTAGAATTTAAAAATCTAGTTCAGTTTTCCATGTAATATTATCACATTAATATTCATTAATACAATTTAATTTCATTAAGTTGCTTTATGCCATCAGCTTGTTGCTAGCAACTGATGCATCCTACAAGTATAGCATGCAATAATTCTAATAATAGCAAAATGTCATGTGAAAAAGAAAAAAAAGGTGAGATTAAAATTATGATATTGCTTTGAAATTTCTGTTTCTATAAGGGAAAGCAAAAAAAATCACTTTTTTTGTGTAGTTGCCCTTACTCTAACAAAGGTGTCAGTTCTTAAATATGTTTACATTGTTAAGAGGCAAAACTAATGAGTCAGAAAAACTCTTTTTATTCCTATGTCAAATAATATTTCTCTTTTGCAAAATATCTTTTGAACTCTTTCTGTACAGCCAAGTCTTCTAACACAAGAATTTACTGAATTTGGAAGACTTTTCTTGGGTTTATAAATGGAAAAAGAAAAAAAAAAAAGTGCTCGGTGTATTTAAGGCATTTTGACAGTTTTTAGAAAAGACATCTTGTTTAAAAAAAGAAAACTACAGTATATTTACCTAAACTCAACCTTCTACTGAAAAAATCATAAACTAACTATTAATTTGTAGGTGATGCTTGGTTTATATCTTCCTGTTTGTAGATGATTATCCAGCTGAAAAAGGAGATCCAGGATTTGAAGGATGAGTTGGCACTGGTGACTGGCAAGCAAAGAAAATCAGAGCTTTCCCAAGAAGAGCTACTTCAGTAATACATTGTTTTCATTTTCTTCTTTTAGTATTACACTTTTCATCAGTTTCTTTATTGGCATAAATATTTAAATTCATCTCAAAGTTTTAAACTTCCTTGTGAATAATGAAGTAGAGTTAGGTGCCAGTTTAGAATGGCAGATTTCCATGAAAAGCTCTATGAGGCTGCTGGCTGTGTTTTTGCAGCCTCAGCGTTGAGGAAGTGAAGTAAAGTAAACGCAAAGGATGGGAATGCCTGTCAAATGCCAGGCAAAAAGAAGTGTTGTATAATAGGGCAGAATAAAAAAGTCTCTCTCAAAACTGGATATGCAATCTGAATAGAGTCCAAAAAATATTCTTGTGCTAAGATGTATCATGCTGCAGCATTAGTTTGATATAAACCAAAAGAAATCTCACATTTCAGATGCACAATTTTTCAGTGTCTTGAAAGCCAAATATTCTTTTTTTTTTAACTGAACATGCTGTTGAAATATACTATTAATTCATATAAATATTGTAACATTCTGTAGCTTTTGGTAACAGATCAGTACAGCAGATAGGAGCTTGCTAAATATGATGTGTTTACTCAGGTCTGAATGTTCACAATAACTTAATTCAATTTCTAGGTTTGAAAAATTGATTCTATAGTATGGACCTATTTAATTACTGTACCTCAACGCTATAAAGAAAGAAGTAACTGCCTAATTTTGTTTGATTAGTATGTTAGCAGTAACCAAATTGAAGCTGTGGGAATATTTAGTCTTTAATTTCTCAAGGGACTGCTCCAGAAGACAACTACCAGTGCTAACAATTTCCCCTGACACACAGGAGTGTCTGGAGACATGAGGACAAGCTGCTACCTTGAACCTTGAATTTCTCATGTAGATTGTTGTCATTAGTGATCATTTATATCAGCAGTTATCAGTATATTCTCCTAACCAGAAATGTCCCTGTAGTTCCTAGGGAATTAATATATATTTATCATCTGCTCAACCATGAGTGTCAAATGCACAAATAACATTGCAGGGTAGCACTAGATGTGACCAAGACTAGCCATAGAAAGAAAAGTACCTTTCTTTTTCATTATATGCAGAATTAAATGCCCTTATTAGTTAGTTTCTTTTTACCCTGGCGGAAGGGTAAAAATAAACCTTTTTAATCTTCAGAAGATGACTGACTTTCTTAGACATTCTTAAATAATCTGTATGTCAGTTTAAATAAGTGCTTTCATAGTTTTCATTATTGTAAAAATCTGTTGCATTAATTTTAACTGTGGTCTTGTTTGCTGCTTACTTTGTATAGAGAAACTGAGATTTTGAGAATCGTTTGGGTTTTCTAAGACCACAGTAATAAATCTTATTTCCTAAGATTTTTACCTTTTTGACATGGAAATAACAGTATTATAAATAGGAATAGTTTATAAATAGTAATGGACTAATGGTTGATTAAATTTTTCATTATGATTATGCAAAGGAAAACTAGGAATGTACCACCTGAATACAATTACACTATAGCATACATCTGGGAGGTTTGATTTCAGAAATGTGACTAAAAAGTGTATTAGTTTTATGTTTTTCCTATTTGTCCATGTGGCACAATATATAGTGCATTACACTATCAGAAAAGGTTTCTTCTGAGCTAATAATAACAAGGAATTTTGCATCCCAGTAATTTTGCATTACTCCAGAAAGAAGCAGGGTGGAGACTTTTATGAGTTTCTACCTGTATTAAGTCATATAATAAGAACTTTCAAGGACCTCAGCTACACTAGGTCAATGCAAAATTTCAAGGTTTCTAAATTTATCATTTATTTATATGTATTCAGGTTCATGTAGCACATGTATTCATTGTTTCAAAATTAAGTTCTTTCTTGGAACAATGCTGTGAAATTAAAGTATAGAACAGCACTTAAGTACAGCTGACTGGGATATAATAATTTTCCTGAGGATCAATACTAAACAAGAAGGGCCGTAAACAATTAACCTCATCAGTCATCAATGCCATATAATAGCATTGTTCAGGGATTGTTTTCTTACTATATTTTAAAGTAAAAAGAAAACCTAATTAGATATAGAGAGTTTTTTCAAAGAGAAAGGCAAAGAGAGTGTTAGAGAATAACTGTCACAATACAAGAGTCAGACTGGCTTGTTGGTGCTTTGGGCTGCAGTTGAATGGAATGTTGAAAGCTAGGTCAATCTTTTCTAGAACAATTCAAGGGAAGGAAAATATCAAATGTTAGGGTTTATGAGTTTTGCATTTGTCTGTGTTAAGGCAAACAAAGTGCTCACAGATAAACAACTGATGCAGCTCAAACAACCAAATGAAAATACAGTGAAATGATAGTATAAAAAGCCACTACTTCAATGAAAGTATCTTTTTGTGGTTTTGAACATTTATACTTTTTGAACTTGCTTTCATATGGCAATAACATTTGTGACCACGCTGATTTACATGTCTGAGCTTGAGGTCCAAAAATGTTCTAAGCATTTATGACAATCAGCAGATAGCATCTAAGAGTCCTGTCTCCAGTTAGAGTCTATCAACACATAACAGCAAGTCTCCATGACAGTTCTGTTTATTGGGACTGGCCATCTGAGCTTGGAGCTACTCATTATCTGGAGAGTTTGTACACATTAAAGAATAAATATACAATTGACTAGTCCAAACAGATGTATGGACCTGAATGATGCTGATAAAATCATGATTGACTGTTACTGGAAAATGTCTATGTTGGGATTTGCCTCTGGTTTTGCATCTTTAATGAAACCGAAATAATATTATTTATCAGGAGCCATACAGATCAGTTTGTTATGACAGGGAGAAGAAGAAAAGCAGCATGGTATAGGTGATAATGCAACATACTCTGTTGTGCTTTATTTCAAGTGGCCACCCAAGAATGATTCTTAAAGCACTAGAATTGTCGGGGATTATTTTATTATTATTGTTTTTATTGTTGTTACTTTTCTTAAATGTCAGAGAGGAAATTAAGGTCATTATGGATTTCAAACCCTACTTAGACATTTTTGCTGAGTTAGGATATCTTCTGTTTAAACTTTAATAAACTATATCTCATCGTGTGTGTGTGTGTATATACGTATCTATGTAGACAATTCAAGTTTATATAGTTCTTTTCCAAACCCTTAGACTTTGACTGAAGTCTAGCTGTGGTTAATTTTATTGCAAATAATTGACTAGTAAGGAGAACTGTAACAAAGGATAGTCTTATAAAAAATTGATGTGTTTTAATTTTTTTTTTTTGATTCATCATATGTATTTTAACAGAGATCACTGCAAAATTGATCTGCTGAAAGTATTCTGATCCTGGGGGTTTTTTTCTAATTCTTTGATGCTCAGCACAGGTGGTCAAAGGTACAGCACATGTCAGTGAGAAACTCCATGCACTGGGTACACATTTTTTAGTTTTGTCCCACATAGTGCTTTATCTCAGGCACTTTTCAGAAGACAGATGCCAAAATGAAACCAAGTCCAGTGGTATGTGTGTAGATCCAATATTTTTTAGTCTAACACAATGCTTATGGTATTGCATAGGTTTTTTCACTCTCTACATATAGTGCAGGAACTATGTGTTAGTGATTGCCCAGGAAATAAGAGTAAATAATACGTGAAAATTGTATTTTGTATGTTTCTTGACTTACTAAGTCAAGAAATGCTGAACATTTCTCGTAACAATGAGCTTCATTCTATTTGTTTACATTCAGAGCATTCCAAAGGAAATTGTTTGCCTACTCAATGCAGTTGAAATTGCTAAATATTTGCAAGTAGCATACGAATAAGCTGATTTTCATTCTTTATTGTTTTTTTCCTCAAAAATCAAAATTCTTCAGGGATTTATTTTATTTTTTTTTCATTTAATGGAAGGAAAAAATCTGTCAAATAGGTTTTCCTCAGAATAACTACAATGTCTCATTAACATTCACTGAGTTTAAAACAAATTGGAAAATGCTCTTGACTTTTCTTGGGTATGGTAAATTATAGTATGATGCACCTTATCAGTTGTGTGACTAAAGCTATAGCTGTCTGGAATTCAGAATTCTATGTTAAATGGTGAGCACTTGGATTACTTTGTCATATTTTTTATTTTATTAGTTTATTCTCATAAATGTTAAACATAAATTAATTCTTCTGCTCTCATTTTGTTTATCCAAAAAGCAAAGCTTAAAAAATTCAGCTAGACTACATAAGTGGTTCAGAATGTACTTCATAAAATGCTTCCAAAATCTGAATTGCTTGCTTTGGATCTTGCCTTCTATTTCCTCTGCAGTAAAAGGCTGATCTAAATATTTCTTTGAGCTGAAGAATTAGTTTCATATTTAAGGGGAAAAAAAATTAGAAAAGGAGCTCTTTGAACTATTTTTAAATAGTAGAAAATAACATCATACATCCCAAATACAAGGAAATTTTACTCTTTTAGCTTTCAGCATTATGCTTTAGAATAGAATTAAATTACCTTCAAATGATTATTTTTTTGTGAATTGTATGCCAAAAGTAAAAGGGAAAGTCCTTTTTTTTGAATAATTTGTGATTTTTTTTTAATAATATAAATGAGCTCACTAGCAATTTTCAGTATGTGCCCAGAAAGTCAGGATTTCAAATCAACGTCCTATGTTCCAGAGCACCCACGCTTCCAGAGATTTTGCCAGCTGGAAATCTCTAAGAACAGGACTGGAAGTACTGGCTTAGCACTTTAATTTATTAATAACTTTACCTTATTTCTTTCAGATACATAAGTTATTACAGACACTTCTATTTTTTACTTCAACAGTCATATATTGTTCATCTTACTCAGTTCCTGGAGATCTCATTACTTCAGTCTTACATTTGTTCTGTTTCAACATAGTGACATCTGTATGCTATCATAGTATTAACAATATTGCGCTGTTGTACAATATAGACCTTTAACAGTTACTCAGTTAAGCTGCTGAACAAATGGCTTCTTTTACAAAGCAGAGCAAATGTTCTTATTTGCTGATGTCAGTGTTCAATTTCATTTGCAAGGTGGAAGAAATAAAGGCATATCACCTTGCCTTTTGTCAACACAGTTTTGCAGACCACAGGTCTGTGTTAGCAGATTGACAAACATGAACTGTGTAGGCAATATTCAAGAGAAAACAAGCTACCTTAGCTGTAAAGTAGTCTTAAGATGTCTCACATTAACTGCTTGCTTAGATGCCTGATTTAGAATGCTATTAAATCAATGTATTTTCTTAGAGGACGTATTTTCTCCTACAGGTTATGAAATCCATAGCAACAGCACAGAAAGTTCAGATTCCTAATGCATGCAGCTAAGCTACGTGCTTAAATTGTAAATAATTTTCTGTGATCCTGCTTTTTGTTCCCAGCCCCCTGAAAGTAGGGGAAAAAATCTTATTTAAAATGATCACCTTTTACATTGAAACTATTCAGAGATAATAAAGTGTGAAGTTCTTTTCAAAGTATAGCAAATTTTTTTCAGCATGGGTGTGGGAGGGAAGTAGATGATCTACTGTGTCCTGTTTTTCAGGGTTTAAAATTATACTGGTCATCTAATGACTGGTTATATGGTTTCACCAGTAATAGTGAAATAAACACATATTAGTGAGGTGTATGGAGAAAACATAAAATAGCTTCCATTGATTATTTATATGTTTGAAAGAATCTTGGAGCCAGTTTTCAAATATATATGATCAAATGTGATCATAGAAGCTTTTTGAATCTCACTAATATTCATTGACTATTTGGTCAGGAGCATTCTTCCAAAGGTACCACTAAATATCTGTTTGTATCTTTTGGAACTTTGAATACTTTTTGATAGTCTTTTTCTTTGAGCTTATAAGTAATAACCAGTGATACTTTACAGAGTTTTTTAAACTACTTCTGTCTTCTATACTGTAGGATTTACTTGGTGTTCATCCATATGATTACTTTTGGCTTCTTTGAATTGCTGTTATGCTTGTCCTATATAATTTCATTTTATTTCAAGTTCTTCATCCTTTGTAGATATTTTGATTTTTTTTTTAAATTTTGATAAACTAAAGGTTGGTTTTCTCTTGCTACTTTTAGATATACTCCAGTGATTAGAACATAACTACTGTTATGGCCACAAGTATTAGCTGGCAGTGAGTAGCATTCCTTTCTGTATGTGCTTTTGGATTGTTTTTATAAAGTGCTGTTGAAGAAGGAAATCATCTACTCAGCAAGCTACTTGACATGTTTCTTCTCTGAAAAAAAAAAAAATTGCATGTGTAGAATTACAGGCAGTAGGCACCTTTTTCTCTTATAAACCAGTCTTGGTCTTTTTATTGTCCAGTCCAAATCACCCCTTTTCTTACTGATACAAAGATTTAGAGCTGTGTGCATTTCATCACTGAAATGAATGCTTTTCAGCTGTGTAGAAACTCCTCTTACATCTGTTTGCCACATGGTAGCCATCTAATTCAGAATAGTCTCCTGTAATATGTAGTTGTTAGAGCACTATATAGATATTTTTCAAAACTATGTAAATCTTCCAGGCTGTAGAAATGTAAGACACTCAAGGCTTACTGCTCTTAATTACTACCCTGGTCTAAGACTGAACCAAATCAATGTCGCCTATACCAGGTCCATGCAAATAAAACTATTCTATGAAATATCTACTGAAGGGATTGGACAAAGGCTCCACTATTTAGTTACCTGAATTATTATTATTTCACCCAGGAGTTAGCACAGTTTTGTTAAATGAAGGGTTAAGCAATTATTTCTGGACACAGCATACAGCATTATCCTCTACAAGTATCAGCTATCCTGTCATATGTACTACCTGTCAGTAATGTATAACAGCTCTTCTCCGGTAAAGCTGGATGTATTCCATGTACTTTTACCTTCTGTCATTTCATTCACAACAGTGCCTGGAAATACCTTTCCTTTTCTCTCTTATCTTCCATTGCATTATTCATAAAATCTACTACTTTGAATCTCCAAGGTCTTCCCATGCTGATGCACACTTGAAGCTTACTTAGCTTCAAGTTAGCTGTTCTTAAATGCAATAATTGTTCTGCTTCCACTATCATGCATTTTTTACATCAATGGATTAATAAAACTTCTAGATATTTGGCATTCCTATTTAAACAATATAGACATCATTATTAAACTTAATGATAATTTTTGAAATGAATATATTTTGAAACTAATTGGTACCAATTACTTTACCAATAAGAATACTATTGCAAAGTCAAAGTAAACAAACTTGTTTCATTAAAACCAACTCTGTAATTATTATAAGTTCTTCATTAGCTGCCTTGCTAGCAGCCTAGTTTTCATAAAATCAGATTTTTGCTTGTGACAGAGTTCACAACTGACACACAAAATTAATTGTTATTTAAGTGGACTTAATTTTGGTACATAACACACAATGTCAGTGATCAGGGGTTAAAAGGCAAGTTCTCTCAGGAATGAATCATGGCACATAAAACAAGGTCAAAACAAGTCCTTCCAAATCTGTTTTTTGAGACTGTGCATCCTGCAAGCTGTTGAGGGCTCCAGACTTTAAAAACTTGCTCAGTTGGCTGGGAGTGCTTTTCTGATGCATTTCAGCTGTGTAATTTGCATCCTGGTTCATCCAAACAAGTGACTAATTCAGAAGCAGATTTTTAGAAAAAATATAGGTGCATGTCATTTAATGAATGGGTAAAAGTGAAGTAGTACAATGCTCAGTTAATCATCCTGAAGTTGTGCTATCAGAAAAATTGCATGGAATCTGAAGTAATGTGGATAGAAAGGTTTTGTGATTTATGTGTAGTCTAATCAGTAAGCACTCTTCATTAAAGAAGAATTTCTGAAGGGTGGAAAGTAACAGAAGAGAAATAAAGTTGATAATGTAAAAGCTGTCTCTGAGCTGCAGTACAGTGTGTGTTTACATTATCTGCAAAAGAAAAGATATAAAGAGGGAAAGGGTCCATCAAGAACTTGGGCCTGATTGACAGTAACTAATGAAAGAGCACTGTTAGTTTAACATGTTTCCATCCCAATTGTTTATGACTGTTCTACTGTGGGTTTTCTTCCAAGCATCAGCACAAGGACTTGTGCTTGACATGCTTGTGGTTTCACATTCTGGTATCATGATTCAAACCTGCCTGGATCAGCACTGTAATACTTTCCTTTTTGTACTATGTTAATATGTAAAGGACCACTATCAAAATTAGTTTTAAATTAATCTTGTAAATCACTTAATGCTGTTCCCTTGACATTGACTTAAAAACTTTTGTGCATGTGTATAATCTTTTGCTTCTATTTGGGGTTTTGTTGTTTGGTTTTGTTTTTTTTTTTTTCTGATGAGCAGTAGGAAAGAAAGGCCCATTCTTTGTTTACTGCTGTTTTTCACATAAAATGGGTTTTTGTTTCATACTTCCATGTTCTGCATCCTTCTGAGAAATTTCTGTTGGGAAAACTATTTTTTCTGATACAGCAGGGTTCTGGCAATAGTCTTCATCATACACTTGCTCTTATTGATGTAAGATAAGCCTGCTGTTCTCAGGGCAGAACATTGCAGTAGTAAAAGAACAGAAATCTATTCAAAATTACCTTGGATACTTCATTTACTTTAATAACATCAAGCCATATTTACTGCTCTGTAGTTTACCTTACAACATACAAGAGAAAAGAGAAAAAAGGGAGTCACTTTGGATGCCTGTGAGTTATAAGAGACATCTTCATATGATACTTATTTTCCTGTCATATAAAATTAACAGTGATCATCCACATTCCAGTTTTGATTAGCACAAATTCTGCATGAAAACATATTTGAGAGCCTTACTAAGCTAAAACTAATGAAGAATGCAGCATCTGGCTTGCTAATGTTATTAACTACAACAAATGAAACATTATTAGTTTAATACTTGTTTATACACAAAAATAGAGGTTTTAGGATTTCTAAATTTACTTTTAGGTTTGGGGATTTTTTTAATACTAGTTTAATACTTTCAGTGCAAGTATCTTGTGGCTAGGTACTTCTATATCAGATTAATGGAGCCTTTTCTGATACAACTCACCAGCATAACAAAATTCCTTCAAATTTAAACAAATTAAATTTACCATCTTATGTTAAAAGAGTACCAGATACATATATGTACATATGTCATATTTCTGCTGGAGCAGTTAAGTGTGACAAGCAAGCAATTCAGTAATTTTCAATTCAGTGTTTGTTCCTAGCTCCATAATTAGGTTACCACTGAATTTCAGTTAATTAAACAGCTTCCATCATAGCTTTTTCCTGTCAAACTGACTTTAAAAGCAGAGCAGTGTGAATTCATAGCTCAAAGTTTTTTTTTATAAGGGTCTCTCCAGTGTCATATAAAATTCCTAGAGTTGATCTACAGATGATATTACAGAGAGCATCTCTTTATCTGGTTTTCTGCTCCAGTGAGTGATAGATATTTGTTACAAGGTTTTTGGTGTCATTTCATTAATAGGTCTTTGGCTTGATTATCTTGAATTTTTTATTTTAGTTCAGGGATTTTTTTTTTTTTTTTTGCTACTGATTGATACCTTGCAAAGCACATTTTGTAAGTTATAACAGAGAAATAGAATGTCAAAACAGGAATTTATTTTTTCTGTAGTCCATCTTTCATATAACAGGGAGGTCCAGGACTGCTGTAGTGCTAGTCTCCAAAAATGCAGTCAAGAAAGGAAAACATAACATCATACTGTAAGCAGGAGTGTTCACATATATGCAATGTTATGGAAAGTGGTTTTGGTATGTTTGTTAGGTTTTTTTTTTTTCTTCTTGATTCTAGCTGGTTTTCATTATATGCTTGAACCAAAGCATTTAAACACCCTCTAGTTTATGAGTTACCTTGGCATTCTCAATCATTTTGTAGAACCTATGTACATGATTTTTCTAAATTATTTTCCCATTGAATTTTGCAAATTTGTGTAATGGGGAGATTAAGGTTCAGCCTGGATTGTTTTGGGGAGAAGAAAAGCTCAGTCACGTACTTAAAAAATTTTCAAACATGATATATATTCTGTGTCCAGCATGCTCTTTCCTTTAGCAATTTCATTATCAAAACACCCTTCTTTGGGCAACTTTATTTTATAATTTCTGTTTTGAGGGAACATGAAAATATTGACCATTATCCTCAGCATAAAAGCATAAGTTAATAAAAGATTAATTGTTCAGGTCTTTTTGAAAGAAACTCTAGTTCACAACTCTTACAGAAAATAGACTAGGCTAGGTTTATAGTCTCAGGGCTCAGCTGCAATAGATGACAAAAAATACTTTATTTCCTATGCCTTTTTGTTATTCTGCTATGACTGAGTTGAAAAATGGTCCTTTAGAAAAAGGACTTTTTATTTTACCTCATGATTTCATATTACCTTTGTTCTGACGCTTACCCATGCCTATGAGTAGACCAGTAAAGGAAGATTTGCTAGAAAGTTCTAAGGACTTCTTGTTCTCTATGAGTTTCTTGCTGCTCTTGAACAGCTGGACTCTACTTTGTTCAGTGTTGGGTTATTTAGTCTGTTCTGGTTCAGTTCTTGCTGACATTTTCTTGCAAAAGTCTTTGGCTTGAGAAAAACAGTTCAATGTGCATTCTCCTTGTGGAAAGCTAAAGATCAAACATAGGTGACTATTTCAGAAAATGCTACTTTTGCTAAGGAGAATGGTATTCTCCATCTCTTGAAAGTAGCAGAATGAAAAATGAAAGCTATTTTGGCTCTCCTTTATTTTCAAAAGGATTTTTCTCACTATCTCGCTATTGGAGGATGACTTCAGCCTGTGCATGATTTTGACCAGAAAAAATGTTCTAGACTTGTGACTGTAGGTGCCCTGAATGAGTTTCATAAATCTTTTACAGCCCTATTTTATATAATTCTGTGCTCTAGTTTTCATATATTCTATATATTTAATTTTATGGAATATTTAGAGAAAAATAAAAATTTGCGTGGCTGGTTTTCTTTTATTAATTTATTTTTGTTTTGTTTTTATTTATAGCATTTAGACTTGGATGGTCTTTTCTTGTTCTCATTCTTAACAATGAAATATTGGAAATTTATCTAAAAATATAGTGACAATCTAGGGTTTCCTACAACTGGGAAAGAGGCTGAATTGGTTTATAACTTCAGATTTACAGTGCACTATTTTAGATTTGACTCAGTCTTTTGGTGCTCATATCTCTTTTGGCTTTTATGTACTACTTGGAAATCAAAAAATTCATTATACTGTTGTGATTTTTCATTAATTCAGGAAAGGTAACATAAGAGAGAGGAAATAACAGTTTATATCTATAACTACAGCTTGTCTAGTTTGTTGCACTTAACAAATGAACCTTGACTCTCAACTGGAATAATAATTTCAATAATTAGAGCATAATGTTTCATGAATTTTATATTCTTTATCTTTCTCTTGATATATTTTCACATTATAGTTATTGTAATTGCAAGTTAGGGCAATTTTTTTTATTGATTCCCATAGCCTAAATCTGTTGTAATCTGAGTATGTGTAAATCCCTAGCAACCAGATAATCTTTGAAAGTTAAAACATCTCCTTCATAATTTCTAGTTCAAGATAAAGGCTCATTTTTGTAGATGACTTCATATAGTCAGTCTAGACAATCTAATTATCAAACCCCATTTTTTACTTTTTTCCTCTTACTTACTGAAACCAATAAGGTCCTTAAGATAGTGACAAATACTGATTCTGTGTCTGTGCAATCACAATCATATTCTCATTAAAAGTATAAATGCCTCTCTTTTCCCAGTGCTTACACAAATGCCTGCCTCCATGGATGAAGGATGAATTCTCCTGCTCTTTGTGCTTAGTGTGTCTGCAGAGAGTATGTGTAACTTTGGACTGTTGGCTTCTGTTCTGTTGTACTCTTAATGCTGTGAAAAATCATGTAGCAATAAGTAAAATTTTGGGTTATTTTACTGAGTAAATTTTTTTATCTCTTCAGTTGAGAAGCAAGTCGATGCCAATAATATTTCTGTGGCTAATATTTCTCTTTAGATATCCTCTCCTTCAAGCTCTCCACATGTACAGCTCACATGGACTTCAGGGAGTGTCCTATAAATTTAGAAGTTGTGAATTTTGGACATTTGATGAGTGGAATACACAACTTATATGTCTCTTGCTATTTAAGTGAAATTATGAAAATGGGAAAGCAAAGTTTGTCTGAAACTATTCCTCGTTTCCTTTTTCTTCTGTTCTGAGTGTTGCCTCTTTGCCATCTCTAGAGGAGATAAATACCAAAACTCGGTTATGTTTTCCAATTTTCATTCCAGTCCTGCAGCATTATTTTCTCCTGAAAATAATGTTGGGGTTTTTTTCAGATCATCATGCTTGTTATTGTTTCACTCTCCAGCAGGGATTTCCTATTACTGTAATGTGAAGAATTTCAGTGAGAGAAATCTTCAGAAGCGGGGAAATACCACAAAACATACTCTAGGGACAGCCTTGGATGCTGTGTTATTATAATGCCTACAATTTTTCTATGTGGTTACAACAGAGTGATTCTGATAATAAAATGGCAACGAGATTCCCAGTCCTGTAACTAAAATGACTGCAAAGTGACATTCAGAAGGCTTGCATATTTAGTGGAGAGCTGAACAAAACTAGTCCAAAAGAAACACTAGGCACAGAGATGAACTCTTGCCCTTCTTGGGCATGTGATGCAGCTGCCTTGGATTCCCTGGCTCAGGCTCAGAACTTAAGTTCATCTTCTAAGAATGATAACCTAAATAAACATTTAAAATTATAAAATTATGCTTTGCAGGGCATATGCCTGTCATTGTTGCCTGCCATTTGCCTATTAAATAGCAAAGAGCATTTTGAAGAGGAACCAGGAAGTCATAAATCTGAACCCAGTTGATGGAGTTTGAATTTACACTTGCAGTTTCCCAGAAATATACCTTAGTAAGTGGGTTAAAAGTCTAATTTGGGCTTAGAAATCCTCTTCACTTTGTTTTGAGAATGAATTGTAATACATCCTGAAATATGAGACCTAAAAAGATGGTGACAGCTAATAAGAGGAAGTCTGACTCTATCTGTAGAGATGCAACATCTGGCCTAAAACATGACATATTATGCCTGTATAGGATTCTGGTCTGATAATTTTAATTTGGTTTTGAAAAATAAAGAGGGTGCTTCTCTGTGCCAGGTTGTCTTATGAAGAGCAAATTACTGAATGGTGTCTCCCTAAGGAAGATTTGGTCAGTTGTTTTTAAATGCATTGCAAGAGGAGAATAAAATGCTAATTACATTTCATTCCTCAGAAGAGCAGTAGGTCTTTGAGAAGTGTATAAATATCTGCATTAAAGGATAGTTTGCCTTGCTTGGTGATTGGAGCAGGTAATTTATGCATGAAAGCTATGCTATCTGCTGATTATTGTAATAGAAAAAGAAGTAGATTTTTCTTTTGCACAAATAATTATATATAGTAGCAAATCCTATGCCCAAAATCTCTTAAAGTCTAGTCTTCAGAGAGAGTAGGTTTTAAGTCTTTTCAATTATAAGAGAGCAGAAAAGCAAAAGGTTACACAATAAATGAGAAAAAGAAAAGATTATTTCTAAGATGCTTTTAGTTCTAGAACTATTCTTTAGCATGTGCCAGTATGTTCAGATATGCAGTTGTAGAATCTTCATTATCAAATCCGGGTTTCATTAATCAGAACAAAAGTATCTTTCAAATGCATGGACCTTGAAGAAAAATAGCCTATTAATATCAGGCAGCTTGGTGCATTTTCTATTGTATTTGACATGCCACTTTGTAGAGTTGTCTTCTTGTTTGTGAATTTATTTTTATTTTTCTCTTTAAAAATATAATTTCCAGGTTGGATGAGTTAATTGAAACATTTCTCAAAGATAATGATCCTGATAGCTCTCTAGATGTTGGTGCTGACATGCGGAAGATCAAGTATTGCTTCGTTCATATGAAGGTATTTTTTTTAAACGGAGATGAAAATGTGGCTGGTACTCTGCAAGTAACTTGGATATTCATGGTTGAAAAGTGTTAAAAGGAATTCAATGTAGTTGAGAGGTACTGGGAAAGGGTAAAGCAATTGAACTTTAAATAGTGTGGAAGACTCACAGAAAACTTAAATTTAACTGGGAAAATTCAGCAGCATTTTGTGGAAACATCAGCAAGGATCACAGTCTGCAGTAAATTGTAAGAGAGCACTGGAAGTTATTGGAATCAAGACAAGTTGTTTTTATATGGGTAGATATTCTCATCTGTGTTTCCAGCATTACTGAGTCTTTATTTTGGACAAACTATGTTGACAGAGGTAAAAATAGGTCATAAACAGGTTATAGGTTATAAAATAGGTTATAGGTTAAAAACACTATATCCCTTTATCTGTTACACTAATTCTCATGGTGTGGAAAGACCTTCTGAATCATTGAGAAAACAAGATACACTTGATAATTGTGGAATTATAGAAAATAATACTTTTCTATATTTTGGGATATAGTTTTTCCAGTAGTGTACACATTCCTGATTTTGATTTATTGTCCAAAAAAATTATTTTTAATTCTATTTTTAATATTGAAATTCTGTGATACTAGAGAACACTGGAGGTTGTGTAGAAAGAGTAAAGTAAATTGCACCCTTGCCAATGAAGATTAGAAACCACAATTTGTTTCATACTTGATACAATCGAATAATTTGACAGTCAACTGTGGCATGATTTTTTTCTGTCAAGAGTATAGAAAGGTTTTACCTTTCTTACTATAGCTAGACTCTCTCAGAATAGAATACACAGCTGGAGGGAAAGTTAAAGGGGTGTGCTTTTTTTTGTTTCTCCTTATAGCAAATTATAAATCACCCAATGAGTTCAGGTAAAAAACTGCTGTCACAAGACATCTCTGAAGAAAAAAGCTGTAATGAAGAACTGGAAAAACTGAAAGGACTTCTGCAACAAAGAGACAATGAAATCAGTATCCTTTGTGGGGGAAAAAGTATTATTGGGTTTGAGATGATCTTACAACCATTTTTCTTTTTGTGAGAGAGGCTGTACTGTGTTAAAGGAAATATTCAATTCCCAGCTTTTATGTGACAGGACTTCTGCTTTACACCTGCTTCTCTTTCCATTTTTACCAAAATCAAAATCCTGGATCCAAGCACTACTTAGCTTTAGAATGGTCCAACCAATAACCAAATATTGTGGATCAGGCCACATCTAAAACATTCTCCTCAAACAAATTAAACTACTTTTTAGAGAGGGAAACTGATGCTATATAAAGACCAATCTATTACCTTACAAAGAATAGAATTTCCTCTATGTGTTATTTTTAGCCAAATGAAGTGTTGCTTTGGGGACTACTGGCAACTTGCCCTTAGAACTAATATAAAACTTGTACTTTTTGCATTTAAATTTAAATCTTTTTTGCACATAAAAGTGCTAAACTGCTCAGATGTGCTTTGTCTGTTTCACTGCCTCGCAGGAAAGACGAGTAGCTGCACTGCAGCGCAATGGGTGGGAGGTATTTTTAGCAGGTTGGCAGACCTGTGGGCAAACCACAGCCACTGCAGCCCCAGCTTTGTGGCTACTCGTGAGGAAAGTTTGTAATACAGAAGAAAAATTAAAATATGGAGTTGTTGAATGTAAAGGTAACAGGGGTTTTCTCACAGTTATTAGTCAAGAGCAAAGTCAGTTGCATTCTTTGTGCTCAGCAATTTCAGCTCAGTTTTATATGTCAAATGAGAATGCCTTTTTTCACTGGGTTGTAGAATGATACCTGTCTGGACTGAAGTGGCAGGAAAGCCTCCCCATTTTGTTCTTTCACAGATGATAAGATTATGTTTTTCCAAGGTGCAGTTTCAAATAAATTTAGCTAAAACACTAGCTCATTTCTTTCAAAAAATTCTTCCTTTTTTTTAAATGTAAATTTTAATATCTGAATTCCCAGAAACATTTCCTCCTGAAATGAATTACTTCATTAGTATGAGCAAAAAAAGCAAAAGATTTCTATCAAATGCACTTGTGCTCAACAGATTTATACAGCTTTGCTCACAGAAGTAAAAGCAGGAAACTTGGGCAAATCCATGTAAGAGTTAAATAGAAAGAATATAGGAAGACTTTGAAGACAAGACTGACTTAGAGAGTCTGCAGGGGCTAAGCAACAGTGCATTATCACTAGAACATTAATAACATGTCTAATGTGATGAAGTGGTGGGGAGTATGGAAGCTGTTGAATAAACTATGAGTTCCCTCTTTCCTACAGTAGCTAGAAGCTATCATAAAAACTCAATTGGAAATTGTTTTATTGTTATTATCTGGTCTAGTTAATAATATTTCCCAAAGACTACTTAGAATTTCTGCTGTTCATTAAGACTATTAATTAGGATTAAGAGTAACATATAAAAAAAACATATAGGGACTTCAGTGTTGCTAATTGAATGCATGCAGGATTTCCATTATATGTCCCTATAAGCTATCAGGCAAAATGTATTTATATCTAATATACTTCCAGTAAAATCACAGTGTTATTGCAAGAAATTTCCTAAAGACTTTTTCTGAATTTTAGTGGATCTTTTGTGAAAAGCTTACAGATAGGATATACTTGCAAGGCTACCTTTAAATTAAGAGGTTTTTTTCCTTTTGTTTACAAGCTTTTTTATTACAGAATTTAAAAAATAAAAAGGGCCTACCACAATGGCAATAAGATCCTGTTTTCTGTAAATGCTTTTATCAGGAGTTGATTGAATGGGATCAGCCATTGTGGTCAATGTGTGACTTTATTATTGTTTTAGTAAGAACTAATCTGCTGTTTGGAAAAACTGAGGTGGATGAAAATAATTGCAAAGAATATGTCCAACTTTATTTTCACATTCACACATTTGCTTCCATAATGTGATTTTTTTCACTTTGGAAAAAAAAGGGCTTATGAACAAACAATGATGATAGTTGCTTTAAAAAAAAAATCCTTAATATATTTTGCAGATATTCTGGTAACTATGCTGAAAAAAGAAAAAAAGAAAGCACGAGATACTCTTTCCCAGCTTAATGCCACCTCTGCTGGTTCTGCAGTCTTGGAGCAGTCTCCTTTTATGAGCTTCGAAGAAAGGCAGAGTCCATCTAGATGTTCTAGTCAGATAGAGGCAAAAGTTTTCAGCTCTTCCATTCCCAAACTACCTTTTCTTTCCAGAGCAACAGGTTAGTGTAATTAATGAAGTGAACAGTTATTGGATCATTCTAATATGATTTACAGTATACCCTTCAAATGTGATCCAAAACAAGGAAGCTTTATTTTCAGTACTAGTCATATTGTGCTAATTCTATATCTAAAAATGCAAGGTTTTAAATCTAAAGCCCTCTAAGGTGCTGATGGCTTTTACAAACTTTGTAAATACTGTGTTGAACAGCCCTGTGGAACCATAGTATAAATGCAGTTGCAGGCCCTCAATTCTTTCAGTAATTTAACAGAAAAAAAATTGGGGTTTGAACATAATTCATTAAGAAACATAAGGAAATAATATTTTCCCTTTGAAGGTACATTTCAATTTATCCATATAAGTGATAGTACAGGATTTAAGTGTTTAAATCATTGTAGAAGCAACTCAAACAATTGAAAAAATATTGACCAGTTAGCATGGATTGCATAGTTTGGGAAGTTTTTATAGTGGTTATTTGAAAAAGATTAAGTGTGGAGCATTTCAATTTTCTTTCCTTACATTGTTTGAGCTGTTTATTTATAAAAATAGGTAACAATATTCTTGCAAGTTAATTTCAAAATCCACATAAAAAAACATCCAATAACTGTAGATAGATTCTTCTTGCATGGTTTCATGTTTTCTTCATTTTCTAGTTGAATTGTTCAAATAAAAAGATTTTTTGGTGTCAGGTTCTAGAAGGGCTTATGTTTTTGTAACTAAAGAACATACCTCATCCTAAATTATTACATATTCACTGTATATATTTCTGTATGCTTTTTATGCATTTTGGGGGGGCAGCTAGCTGAAAGAAAAGAGTTTTCAGTGTAAAACTCAGACATGGCAGCTGGCGAGTAGAAATTTAGATTTTGCTAGAGTACTTGTGGGAATGGTGTTCTTAAACCATGTAAGGTTGCCAATTATCCTCTAAAATTGCATTGTATTGAACTAGTCAGTTTTCACACTTGTTTCAGTTGCTCAGCTACTGAGGAATTCCCTTTGCCTTCTACTGTTTATATTCACCATCCTTCTTCTCATTTTATAGGAAGAATTTATTGGATTTGGTGTCACAATAGTATAAACTAAATATAATCATGTCCTTATAACACAAAACTTTTCATTACCTCAGAAATATGCCAGCAAATAATAGCTATATTTTATCAACTAATTGCTAGTATAATTACATCTTTTACACAGTGGCACTGTGTAAAAGATGTAATTATATATTTAAAAATATATCTTTAAAAACTTTAAAGATCTTTAGAAAAACCCTCATAAGCATGAGAAAATTCTTAGTATTGATCAGAGCATTCCCTTTTTACAAACATTGTGTGGGTATGCTTATGTGAGTTTATATGTTTATATGAGTTTTCTTTGAATATAAAGTAGGAAGTTGGAGCGTGTCAGCTCAAATTGACTGGATTGTAGAACCTTATTGCCTGCACTCTACACTGGCAAGACCAGGTTGGATGGGGCCCTGAGCAGCATGCTCTAGTGGAAAATGTCCATGTTCTTGTCTGGGGGGTTGGAACTTGATCATCGTTGAGTTCCCTTGCAATCCAAACTACTTTGTGGTTTTTTGCTAAGTTTGGATGAGGCATCATTCTCACTCAAGCACAGAGCCTCGTTTTTCACCTATTGAAAGCCTGAAAATGATGTTCATCATTATGAAATTATCTACCCATTTCAAGATCCATCTGAGCTGTATGTGTGTGTGTGTGTGTATATATATATATATATATATATGCTATTTTGTCTATAGGCTTTAAGAATTCATAAAGATTGTAAAAGGGCTTGGGCCTGGGCCAGGGTCAAACTCCCAGGTAGAAGCTTTCATGTAGTATTAAAGCTATTCTTTATCATTTAAACCCTTTGCATCCTTTACATTGTTTATTAAGATTTCAATTTACAACATGAAGGCTATATGGTATGTTAACTATTTGAACAATTTAGCTGTTTTTTTAAATTAATTCTATACTCTCAAACCTGCTATCAGCCTGATTTATTGCAATTTCACATCGTATTTCTAGTGTCTCTAATGTGTTTTCCATTTTCCTATCTCATTTCCTAATCCTGAAAATAAATTATGAAATCAAAAGAAAGTATAGGAAAAAAAATACTTAGTTTAAGAATTTGGAGCATCTATCTAATAATTTGTTTTAGAAAAAAATATATTTAGATCCGTTCATTTATTTTGCAGTTGATTTATTGTGTAGCTTTACATTTGCTTGCCCAGAAACAGATCTTTACCATTCTGTGATAGAATAATACTCTTACCACTTTTTCCCATATGATTTAGGACCATATATACATTGAAAGATATGTTTAACCAGGTTTCTTGTCTACCCTATCCAGACACTTCTTGAAGTAGGAGAAAGACAGTAATACTATTTCACTGCTGAGCTTGATGTAATAATCTGTGATAACAGGAAATTTATCATGATCTCATTACTGCAGTAAAACAATTCTTGGTCCAAATTTGTCCTTCAGCAGGCTGACTTTGAAGGTAAATGAGTAGTGACTTCTACAATGGTTAATGTTCTACAGGTAGAGCTGTAATTTATCTCTTTTTAAGTCAGTCCTGCATTGAATGTGCATGGTCTTTTAAGAAGAAACTGAGTGAACATAAAAAAATCTTCAAGGATTTGACATATGGTATTATTTACTTTCCTGAACACTCTGCCTTTTCCCCACCACGTGTATTCCTGAAACTCTAAACAGAAGCCTTTAATGGCAGTACAGACCCGAGGATTAAAAAGGCCTAACACCCAGATTTGATTTCCATGAAGGCTTTTGGGCACCATTATATAATATTATCACCTGTTAGTACTAAGTTGTAAAGAGTTTATTCCATAGAGTCATAGAATTGCTTGGGTCATGTAAGGGTCCTTAAGAATCATTTAGTTTCAAATCCCCTTCCATGACCAGGAATGCCACTCACTAGACCAGGTTGCTCAGGGTCCCATCCACGCTGGCCTTGAACACTTCCAGGGATGGGGCATCCACAACCTCTTTAGGCAACCTGTTCCAGTGCCTCACCACCCCCTGAGTAAAGAATCTGTTCCTAACACGTATTCTAAACACACTGTCTTTCAGTTTGAAACCATTACCCTTTATCCTGTCACTACCTGTCCATATAAAAAGTCCCTCTCCCTCCTTTTTATAAGTCTCTTTACATAATGGAAAGACACAATGAGATCTCCCTGGATTCTTCTCTTCTCCATGCTGAGCAACCATAGCTCTCTTGGCCTGTGTCTGATTTAATGTTGAAAGGTACTTTTTCTGAACAGGAATGTCTTTAGCTGCTTGTTTGAATATCATATTTGAAATAATGTCACTAGTAAAATATTGTTGAACATGAGGTTTGATATCACTGGAGACCTAACTAAGAACAGCTGAAACTGGTCATGTGGATAATTGTTGTTTTGTATTGTGCTTTTTTCAGTTTGTGTCAGAGTCTAGATTTGGCTGTTCTTGACAGCCACAGCAGAGGAATATGCCATTGCAGTGTCCTAGTAATGCCTTAGCTTTCTCTGCTGGTTTTGGATGACAGAGCATTGAATTCTACATTAATTAAAAATGATACCAGTTTACATGCTGTCAGACTTGTTTTTCTTGGATCCCTGAAGACTTCTTTTAGGAAGGAGTGGATGGTAGGCAGGCTGACTGGAAGGAGTGGAAGGCTGCCTGCTGCTGTCATTTTGTCAGGTCAGATGGCATAAGACAGTGAACAGACCAGAACTTGTTGTCTTAGTTCAAGTGTTACACCATAAAAGGGGATAACTTGCTTTTTAATATCTATCCTCCATCACAGAGAGCTCTAAATTATAAATCTGTAACTACATGAGGGAGAGTGAGCAAAATAGTCTGACATATTAGCCCCTGTTATTATTGCATCATAATATCTTTTCTGAATTTGAAACAGACATAATTGCCTATGAATTTAAATTATGTTTCAGATGAACATACCAAAAAATACAAAGATAAGTTATTGGCATAATAACCTGAACATAACAAATGCTTCAGCAATTTCACTTTTAATATAATCATTGAGTTCACCATAAAGTATCTACTGCAGCTTTAATTGTTTTAATAATTCATGTCTTCTAGACATATAATTGTAGAACTACATATAATCCTTAGGAGTTGAGTCAATAATAAATTAGTAGTTTCAGGATAAATCAGACAATGAATGAGTCTAGCAAAACAAGAAAAAAATCAGACTTCATCAGACAGTAGAGAGATAAATATTGTGTTGTATTTTACTTTTATTGCATTATATCACTTCATCTGTACAGAGAAGTCTTATTTTGGAATCACTCTGATTTCAATGACTGCTGCTTGCCTCTTAGGATAATTCTGTCAGCATAAAAGATGGATGATATCTTTTTTTCTCCTGCTAGATTTGTTTTTCTCCTGAAATATAAACAGTTTGGTTACCAGAAAACAGTGTGACTATTGTGACATTTAAAGAATACAGTAAATCTTAGTAAGAGGTTCAAACTGTTGTATATGCTGATGGATTTGAGAGTGATTATTTTGCTTTCACCAAAGATTTTGTTAGGCTAATGTTTTGACCAGTTTGAGCCCTTTTTCTTTCATTGAGAAGTTGTGAAGTTTTTTGAGAGTTTTGTGAAGAATTTACCTAAGTATCCCATTCATGATTTAAGATCACTTTTTGCTCGACACCATGAACACACCTATATAAAAAAGTATTCCTGCTTAAGGGCTGACAAGCTGGCTTAGAAATATAAGGTGAGAGATGGTTTCTATAAACAGATAAATATCATGAGAGCATGCATAAATAGCATGAAAGTAGTGATGCTAACACACATACTACTCATTTCTCAATGCTAAATATTTTTCTCTTTTATTAAGAGATTTTAAGATATTTATCTTGTCTATCTTATATATTTATGTAATAATTTGGGGGAAATATTTCCTTTTATTGTTGAAAATCTTTCTATTTTCTGAAAACAGAAAGTTCCCTAATGGAAAGGACTAACTGAGATTTACAATCAGTGGTTTTTCATCTTATGTCTTTCAGTTCAGAGAAAAGGCAGGTCTCAAACATTCAGAAAAATTATATGCTTAGCAAACCCATATGTTTCTTGGAGCATTTTCTGTGTCCAGTAGTGCTTTGGGATATCTGGGGGCAGAGTCTTGGCCCTGTGCTCATGACAGATCTTTTGTTAACAAACACATGTAGTCATTTTATTGCTATCTGGCCAATAAAGGAGTTCACTGGTGCATTTAGGGCACTGCTCAGAATTACTGTTGATCTTTCTCATTAGTCAGAAAAGAAAGTATGTTCTACATTTTCTGTTAAAGGTCCAGGAAAAAGTATATTTCCCATTTGCTCTCCAGCTGAACTTCTACCATCTCCTAGTAACATGTAGTGCATATTTCATTGCTACTCTTATATCTTTGTAATAACTATTTAAAACAAGATGTGATTTTTTGCTAATTTCTTAAGCATTAAATATTTTCTCTAGTGCAGAGTGATTATAGTGTAAAGTGTACTATTGCCAAGTTTAAGGACCAAGCAGGAAGTATCAGACTTCACTGCTTGATTTAGTTGTTTTAAAAAGTCTTCAAAATAAATTCAGCAAATATTAACAGTCAGCATAAGCTTTTGACCAATTTTACTGAACTTTACTTCTGATAAGCTTAAAAAAGGTATTTTCTGGTGTTTCAAGTTACCAGATAAAATGTTTATTGCTAGGGCTTCAATTTATGTCATAATTATGAATGTCTGTCTATCATCAATGAGACATGTTTGCAGCATGTAGCTGTGAAAATGTTTTACTCTGTCATGTGCTGTTAGACATTTTGGTATCTCTGTTGTCTTTAAGATCACAGTTTTATTCCCTTTTTACATCTTGTGGCATGAAAAAAAGTAAAAATTAAAACTCAAAGTCATTTCTAAAACAGAATTACCCTTCTTAAATGTACACTGACTGCAATAAATACCAAGCAGACTAACTCTCTGAATTTATAGGAAACTCAACTAGCTTCTGGGGCTTGCTTTTTTGTTTGTTTGGGATTTTTTTTCCAAAATCTATTCTTCTATCTGTACTTCTTCCAAGAGCTTTATTTTGTTGGCATTCACTGTGAGTCCAGTATGACTTTTGCTTGAGTGAGAACTTTGAACTCACTGAGGTTAGTAAACAGCAAAAAAAAAAAAAACTGTCTTAAGTTTCAAACTCCAGAAACATCTCTGTAAGGAGCAACAGATGACTATTCCTTCTGACAAAGAAATACAATTACATGTTATAGGATTTAAAGGGAGCTCCTGCAATTGATATTCAGTGATAAAACCCTGTGTGTTACAATTTTCATCATCTTAACTGTTTTTATAAATATGAACTTAGGGTTATTTTTACGAGATGAAGCCAGATTTTCCTCTTTGGAGCTTGGTCCCCATTTGCAGCTTCTAAGGCAAATTTTGTAACTTGTAAGGATTTAATGAGAGTGAGGAGAAGATCATAGCGGTACTTTCACTAATTTTTCTGAACCTTACTTATATATTGAAAATGTTGTGTAAAAAAACTTACTTCATCCATCAACACTTTTACTTTCTTCACATTTATTTGGTTTTACAAAATATTTCTGTTTTTTCTAAGATTCTCATGATGTTGTTCTTTCCACTTCTCAAGTGGGAATCTCTTCTGATGTAGAACGTATGTTTGGAAACTTGTTAAAGATGCTTTTGGCAGTTTTTACTGCCTTCCTCTTGAGTCTGTTTTGATGGGGAAACTTTCCAGTATTTTTATACTAGTTTACTGTTCTCTTATCCAGATTAGTCTGCTAAATGTTACCTAGTGTTCCTTGGAAGTTCTCTGCTATTTCAAATCTTTTTGGCATTCTGTTTCGTTAGCCTATTTTGGCTGTCTAAAAATACTATTGGATCCTTCAAACTAACTCCTTAAATTTGTTTTGGGGTTTGTTTTTTTTTTTGGTGGCTGAAGCTCTTCAACTCTTGATATTATAGAGGTAAAATATGCTTCTGAAAGTTTCTGCGTGCTTGAAGGGTGATCAAATTCCTTTATATATTGACTGTCAGGTTTGGCAAATGCCTCTGTAAAACTTCTTCCATATTGTTGTTGTTATGAACACCAGTCCCAAGAGACTACAGTGCCTTTTAACAGAGCCACTACATGTACATTATGTATGCATATGGGTAATCAAAATACTAGAAAGTTCTTCTATTACCTTAAACTCTAGATATTTCTGTACAGATATTACTAATCCTGCTAAATAATATAATAGTCTTGATTTCTGTCTCTCTTTAATTTGTGAATTTAACATAAAATTTTTTTTTTCATTCTGTTTCTGGCAGAAACAGATATTTTCTTGAGACTCCAGTCTCAGCATATTTGAACATAAAACCAGAGTAGGAATTAGCAGAAATATCCCACAAATCCCTACCTTTTTTTCCTGATATTTGTACATTTAAGCAGGTCAAGTTTCATACAAATGTTTCAGGCCAATTTCATGCTTCTGTTCTTGTACAATTTTTTTTGAAGTTTTATCTGTCTGTTTGCCTCAGTGACAATTGGCTCTAAAGTTTTGCATGCTTTTGTTGAAAAAATCATTGCACAGTTCACTTACCTCTGATGCATCACCTTTTTTTCTCTTAGACTTTTAACTCTGAAATATTGATTTAGTAACTGTGCCTTTGATTCATTAATTTTCAGCCCTGCTATAAGTTCAGAAGGGTATTTTCAAAATAATAACATGTTTACAGGTTATATTTTATATTTATTATATATTGCATATTTAGGTTATTTGAGAAAAATTAGACCATTATCGACATCTGTGTGGAAGAAAAGAGTGACCACATAAAAGGAAGTAAGCTTACAGCTAAGGATGGAGTAATACTTGGTGTTCCACACTTATACAATAAGTTTGGTAGGTTTTACTTCTAGGTCAGGTAAAATCTCTTACTGATTTTCATTGCAGGGCTGGTCTTACAAATCTTTAAGTGAGGTGCTCTGCTGTAACCATCTACCAAGCTACATTGAAAACAGTCTTTGATCTTTTTGTTCACAGATTTGGGTAGCAGCTGGTCTAAGGCTTCCTTAAGTTAAGCCAATTTTGGCATTTGAAATGATTACTCAAAGTTATACAAAAAGCTGAAGTTGTTCTTTGTAAACCTGTGCATATCAAAGATCCTTCACGTCATTTTTCTGTGGCAGAAGTTATGTGACTGAAGAAATTATTTAACATTTGCAAGCATTTAGCAGTAATTCCAGCTCTTCTTCAAATCTCTTGAATCTGACTTGAATGTAGTGAATGATGGAGTTGAGCATGACAAAAGTCTATTTTTGTGTTCTATTACAGTGTGCTCATATTTAATTTTCTCTCCTTTAATAGTTTCTCTGTTTTCCATTTTCCCTGGTAATATTCTTCCTAGAGGTGAGTAATTTGGTGATGATTGAGCAAAAAATTTGCAGAAAGATTTTTTTGTCTCTTTTTTTTAATGATACTATGCTAAATACTTGTACAAATAGCCCTATCAAACTGTGAGCCCCTTCCTGATTTTCAGCATACTTTTACTAAACCCTCATACAAATAAAATTAAACTTCATCTTTTACTGTTTCCTAATCACCATACTAATGTCCAAGAATCTTCTATAACCAGTATTCTCAGTCTTTAATGTGTCTTGACTATAATTGTCTCAAGCCTTCTTATTTTGGTCATCTCATGGCCCTTGAACTGCTGCTGCATGTTCATGTTACTTTACTTGCTTATGGTTGCTATCTTAGCTATTGTAATGTTTATTGTAACCCTGTAATTCCTTAAAATAAAGATCATCTCAGAAACAGCATTCTGAAGTCCAGCTCTAGCCAAAACTAATGTAGACATATAATCTTAAAATCTGGTGCTGTTAATATCAGATGCTGTGTTTGAAGGCTTCTGCAGTTTATTTTATTATGCATATTATAATGTCACTATTGCTTTCTGCTGCCATTTTAGCCTTTCTACTACCTAGATAAAAGCCTTTCAGAACATCAGTTTATTATGCTGGAAATCACAATAAACTTTCTCAAAAATCTAAATTGAGATATTAATTTCTTTCATATTTTTTATGTATTTGAAGCACAAGTCTTATGAGGAACAGCTGAGGTATCTGAGGTTGTTAAGCCTGGAGAAAAGGAGGTTCAGGGTAGACCTTATTGCTCTCTACATCTACTTGAAAAGAGGTTGTAATGAGGTGGGGGTTAACCTATTCTCTCAGGTAAAAAGTGACAGGATAAGAGAAAATGGCCTCAAGTTGTGCCAGCAGGATATTGGATATTAGGAAAAAAATTTAGTCATAAAGGGTTGTTGAGCGTAGCAATAGGCTGGGTAGGGGAGTGGTGGAGTCTCTATCCCTGGAAGAGTCCAAAAAAAGTGTGGATACAGCAGTTGGATATGGTTTAGTTGTGAACATGGTGGTGGTGCTTGGTTGACTGTTAGACTTAGAGATCTTGATCTTGGACTTAAATGACCTTAGAGATCTTTTCCAACTATAACAATTCTATGTATCTGTGATTTACACTATATTTGAGGAAGACACTGGTGGTTTTTTCCCCTAGTCCTCAACAGAAATCAAACCACTTTCTCCATATGTGTGTCTCAATAATATAGGGAATACAAAGAGGACATGTTCCTGTGTCACTGTCAAAATGGACAGCAGCACCACCTCCTGGGCATAAAAGTGCTAGAAATACGTGCATCTCTTCCAAAGCCAGATAATTCACAAGAAGGGTAAAAACCCTGCATAAATGCTGATTGATAACTTTTGGTTCAGTTTGGTTTTTTTCTTGATATCTGTTACTTAGTTGTTTAGATTAAATGCAAAAGCACAAGATGTATTATTTCTTCCTGTTTTAACTTACTGTCATAATTCTGGATATGTATGTAGCCAATTCCCTTCTGTTTTCTGATGTGTCATGTGCATATTTAAAATGATAAGTATTTAGACATTTATAGCTCAGCCTTTTACATGTTTGTTTTCTGAGCTCAACAACTTGGCCTGATGATCAAAACATCCACATGCCCGAACAAGAATAACTTAAGGTAAATAATCTCCAACTCTTGGGAGGAATCCTGAGTTTGGGCACAAAGCCTGTAAAGCCAAGTTAATCAGAAAAAGGATAAGTGCTTAGAAAAATAGGTCCAAGGCAGTCATGAGGTCCATTGTATCATTGCATGTCCAAGCAGGAGTTATAGTTAGGGTGTCTATAAACACCCTAATGGTGTTGATCTCTGTGGGCACGTTGTTAGCTCCCTATGATGTCAGTTGGACCCAATCATATATCAAACACTCATGTAATGTTTTGATACTCTGTGAATTATAACTTTAATCTATTTATTCTTACTGTTTGAAGAACCAAGGTTAAGTCTAGAGAATTTCTTTCCCATGTCTAACTTCCCTTGTAAGTTGTTGCAGCTCTTAGGGATGACTTAGAGTGCTTTAATGGTAAATAAAACTGGATATAAAAATTAAGGTATTTTTCAAACTAAAAAAAAAGAAAGCCCTTATAGGGATTTCTGAACTTTAAGATTGCCTGGAATAGTTATATTTTGGGATGTGGCCTGTTTGATTTTGATTAAAAATTTTGACAAATGCTTCTTTGAGATTGGGATATTAACATATCCACTTCAATCCACAAAATTATGCAGCATTATGGGAAAATGGGAAGAACTACTCAGAATGTACATCACCATTCTTGAAGAGAAAGTTTACTTGAGGTTTGTAATACAACTTTGTGGTATTTTAGACTCCAATAAATAGGCGTGTTTTAATCTGTGACTGACAAGCCCTGAATGAATAGAGCTTTTTCCAAATAAATTATTTTGCTTCAGCCTTTCATGCATTTGTTGCCCTAGGTTTGATTCCTGCAGTGTACTCTGCGTAGAGCTACAAATTTAAACTGGTTTGAAATTTAATTTGGTATAAAAAGTATCTGCTTGTCTGTTAAATAGAAATGATTTCTGCATATATATATAATGGCACAGCTCTACAATATTTCTCAAATTAAGCCTTTGGCTAGAAATGTCAGTCATTTGGGACCTGCCTTTTTAGGAAACACTCTTACAAGTTGCATCTATTACAAAAGGGAAGATCTGTGGTCAGGCTATTGTTTCAGAAATGTCATCACTGTTGGCATTCTCATGAGCTGCCCTAGAGTTTTTCTTGTTTTGCACACTTAAAAGTCTGATTTTCTCCAAATTTTTAAAAAGAAGGACTAGATTGAAGGGTGCCAACCATGAGAGAAGATGTACATTTTTATATTCCTATGGCTGAACTTGTTAACTGTAGCTCTTAATACTAAATCATTGCATTTGTATTTAGGGGAAGAAAGCTTGGGTAAATTGAGTCATGTCTTGAACTTTTTGAGTAAAATAACTTTTAATACTGGGTTGAAAATTTCTATGATAATGTCTAAAACTATGGAGGGGCACTCAATGAAAAAAATGAAAAGATGATTGGTCTTTTATTCTGTCTTACACTCAGTTTCTGGACTTTTTAATTCAAATGTCACGAATCTTTTTAATCTGCTTAATGGAATAAATTAAGAGACCATGAGCTGGTTACAAATAGCAAATGTGTTTCTGAATACTACTTTTGTCTTTCTTGTGAAAATACTGTGTCTGCCAGGAAACTGTAGTAGGAGTAGACAGTGGAAGCAATTGATACTACAATAGTTATTGTACCTCACACTTGACAGTCTGAACTCTGTGAGGAATAAGATTATTTGGAAGAGGAAAAAAGGAATGGGCAGGTATGGATTGGAGTTCTCTTTTATAAATAAGGTAGAAAGGAGCAAAAATATTTGTGGCTTAGGATGTGTTCCTAATGAAGCTCTGAATGAGATCAGAAATGAGACAGACTGCAGATTCAAGGGAAGGAAAAGCTAAGGTACTAGAAATTAAAAGTGAACCCAAGAGAGTTATTGAATAGAAAACAGGCAGAGAGACAAGACAGTAATAGGTGTTTTGAAATTACACATGCATTAAAATGGAAACAATAGTTGGGATGTGGCTGCTTGTCATTCTTAATTGACCTGTAGCACCCAAAAAGAACTGAAGGTTCAAAGACACTGGCCTCAGAGGAGTCACATTTTAGATTTAACAGAGCTTCCTTAAATTAATAGTGCTGTAGGAAGAAGAGGTACAGTTTTAAACTGATGCATATATAATTGTGATCCCTTTGGTAAATTTGTTGGTCTTTAAGAGGAAGAAGATTGGTCTGGAGTCAAAGCAGCCAGATTAATAGCAGATTTTTTTGTCTTTATTGATACTTTTAAACTCTTGGTTTGGAAAAACTGTGTTGATACAGTCAAAGACCTTATTTTGTCGTAATAGACATTATGCAGAGCAAGATCTGGTAACACCCCTATTAACAAAGTCCAAAAAATTATGATTCAGTCATTGACAACCTGTTCAGCTCATCTGATGAGCATCATGTATTTCATGATTTCCTGTTGCAGCAGCCCAAGTGTTTGTTATAGAGGCTTTCTCATTAAAACTTCCTTTTTTATCTGCCTCTGAATGAGGCATTAAGAGTGTCAGTGCCAAGAATAACAATGACTATGTTATGTCATGTTCCAATGAATGGGCTCTCTGCAGGATTTCATAAGTGACTCTTTACAGTGCATCATATGTGAGGCTGTACAGAGAGAGGGGAGGAAAAAAAGCAAAATGGAAAAAAATGCAATAGTATCAGGTCATGCATGGATGAAGTAGTCAGTGTATTTTTTGTTTGGAACCTGTTTGATACTATTTCTCCTGAGAAATGTAAAAATGAATTTATTATTACTGGACTGCAATGCTTTGAGTGGTTAAATATGTACTACTGGTGTACAGTTCTGGGGCTAAATTGAGGTTTTGTGTGGCTGAATGGAATGTCCAGCTTGGTTAGATTGAAAAATGTCATAAGACTTTTTTTTCCCCAAACTTTTCTGCCAAGTGCGTACAGGAAGTGGCTTTGGCAGTTTTATCCAAACAAGTAACTTCATTTCCTGGAATCTGCTTTTTGCAAAATGTGGACTTAAGGAGAGAAAGTGTAAAGAGGGATGTTAAGTGGTAGAGGAAAGATCACCCTTAAAAGCCTCTGAGAAGAAGGCACAAATTATCAAACTCCATTTTTTCTAGAAATAGTCACAACAGTGTTATATATTTTCTTTTTTTGAAATTGATAGTTTATTTATATAGTAAAAATAATATTAAAAATGTATTGACCATAGCTGCACATAAATATGAAACCATTATATTTATTACAGTCCATTTAACCATGGACTATTTTATGTCTGTTTAGTGTTTACTAGCAAGGCAGCCACAAAGTAGTTGAGATAGAAGAGAACGTGTTGTATGACCACTCATATTAAAAGGACCTATTAGCAACCTGAGATTTTGTAAAACTTCTGCTTATTGTCATTAAAAAAAAAAAATAAAAAGAGAACAGATGTTGCAGGTATCGTTTTCAGATATAAAGGATACATGAGTTGATGTAATATTAAACATATTCTGCTAAAAATATAAACATGTTATCTGACTGGTCAGGTGCTATTTTTGCAAGCTATTCCAAGTTCATCTTTTTCTGGTCTAACTTGCTGGATTTAAACTACAGTTTTTTCCTCTGGTTCTTTTTTGGCTTGCTTTGGTTTTGGGGTTGTTTTGGTTTGGTTTTTTTTTTTTTTTTTTTTTTTTTGGTTGGTTGGTTGAGATTTTTTGTTTTGTTTTTTGGTTATTTGTGGCCTTTTTTGGGTTTTGGGTTTCTGGGGTTTTTTTGCCTACTCTCTTAAAGTTACTAACCTTAATATTTCAATAAAAATGCCTGCATTATAATGTAGTGCTGGATATCTGCCAATAATATAAACACAGCCTTCATCATCCTAAACCCTTAATCTCAGGGTCAAATCATTGATATTTTTCAGATGCTTGAAAAGCGGTAGTCAGAAGCTGGTTTGCATCAAATAATTTTTAAGGGTTGTTGCTAATGAGGAGCTATTTCAGAGTTGCTAAGAGAGAAAAAGTACATTGAGTAATGTAGTAGCAATGAGTTACAGTGTGATGTATCAAATAAAAGCCTTGGACAAAATTTTAAAATTTCCATTTTTTTATAAATAATATTACAAAATTCTAAACTTCAGAAAGCAAAGTAAATACTTAGAAAAAAATCTTAATTTCAGAAAAAAGCTGAAAATTTCACAGATAATCAAGAAATCAGAATATATATTTTAATAATAGATGTAGTTAATTACTACACAATGACAAATATAAACCAGCTTTATATAACCATTTTTCTATGTAGAGTTTTATCCAGTCATTAAAGATTCTGCTAGTGGATGAAGAGACAGGAGAAAATGCTTTGGAAGCAGTTCAAAACAATAATTAAAGCATAAGTAAAGATAAGCAAACATGTAAACCTTTCCCAAGTGGCACAGGCTGTACTTGCTATGTCATAAACAGCAGCTGCTGTAAATTTTGGGCGAGTGAAATCTTTACCTTTCCCTTTTCATATTTAGTTCATTTTATATTTTATTCTTCATACAATCATCTATTTTTTTGGTTTTGTAATGTTCACTTTATTTTGCTTAAGCAGACAAGCTTTAGACAGATGTTGTTAGCAGTTGTGCCCTTTGACTACTTGTGCCACTCCAATTATTCCAAAAGAAATTAAATTTCTTTGTAAAAATAATGTACAAACTCCTGTTAACATTTACCTTTGCATGTTTCTGATTTTTCACTGGATGCTTGTGATAAAGTGGGTTGTCTAACAGAGGTTGTTAGCTGGCTTATTCTTGTTTTTTGTCATAAAGCAACTCAGCTTTCCACTGCATTATAGAGGCAATACATTGCATTGAATAAGATCCTACACTGAGATGCAGGGCATCTGGTTTTCATTTCAATCTTTATTATTTACTAAGTTTGTGAACTTACACAAGTGACCTCATCTCTCTGAATCACTTTCTTCAACTGTGATATAAATTAAGAGTGGCTTATCTTCCTTGATCACTTTGAGATTTCATGTTCAAAGGCCATCTGTAAGAGCAAAACCTTATTTTTCTAACATTGAGGAGCAATTGAAACGATTTGTGAAAGTAAGACAGTGAATTAGATGCAGAAACAAATATGAAATCTTGGAAGTCTTGACTCTTCATTTTTAGTCAGCATAACTATCCAAACTAAGTTCTTGAAATTATTTCTTTTCATTGATAGCTTATTTGTTTGAAATGCGAAGCTTTGCTGAAACTCTAGACTGTGCTGGCTACTTAAAATTCTATACTAGCATGGGCAAATGTATGGTATGTTTGATATTTATTATAAATTCTGAGGGTGAGCTACATGCAAATCTGTCTCTACTTGCTCAGTAAAAGAGAGACAAGCACTCAGACTGGGCTGAGAAAGTTCTGTTAAAATTATTGGATATTTTATTAAGAACGTTTTCTTCTGCCATACCTCCCCACTTTGATCAGCACTCTTTATTTATGCCATTTACATCCAGCTATAATTCTGGGGAGAATTCATTCTAAATATTTCAGAAATTTCCTTTAATCTTTAAGTGTACACAGAGAGAGTGACATCAGTTTGAATAATGACCAGTGGCTGGAAACAAAAGAATGTCATAGCTTTGTATTAGAACTGCTCAAACAATTTTGCATTAAGGAATACAGAAGAAAAAGAGTTCAGGGAATATATCCTTTGGATTTTCAGCAGGTTTATTTAATTAACTAAAGCCTGATACAAGAGCTCATGGCTCTGATACAGCACATTTAATATTGTAGTAAGCTTGAATGACAAGGAATGTCCATAATTTATTGTCCCCTTTTGATCTTCAGGAAAACAAGTGGTTTAAAGCCATCAAATAAACATAGTGTACTCGGCTTTCAGGAAGAATTATGCTATTTTTCTAGTGATAGTCACTTATTTCAACAGATTTTCAAGGGGCAAAGCTGCTTTTAATTCTATGTCCTGACATAAGCAGATTTAGAGCTACAGAGGTTATTGGTTCAAAAATTATCTTTTGATCCTTTGTTGCAAGTTAATTATATAGTTCAGTTGGTTACAAATTTTGGTTAAAAAGGAATTGAAAGAACTTTCTTTTCACAGTGGGAATTGTGCCGATATGAAACAGAATTTGATTCAAATACTTTATATTACATTATTGGGTTTTTCATTTAGTTTTGTTTTTTTGGTAAGAGAAGTTCCCTCAAATAGCTTCCGAGACTATTGAATTTTCACCAGAAAAACTCTGTGGTATCATGAGCCAGAGAGACAACAGGGTATTCTTGTTTCCGTGACCAATCAATTTTGCCTTTAATATCTCTGGTACAAGAATGTCATCACTTTTGATTAAAATGAGAGTTTTTTGAATCACAGAAATAGAAGTCAATAATTATAATTCCTGAGAACCCAGATTAGTTTATTTTTAATTATGATTACTCTCAATTTTAATACAATAGACATGTTAGAGACATGTTAGGCATCGTAGCAAAGTTTTACTTTTCTCTTTTTATTTTCTGTGGAGTCTATAGGCAGAGTAAATAAAGCTGAGAAATTAGCGTGAGCAGCTCTCTGAAGAGAACATATTTAGGTTATGTCAAATGTAATTGTGCAATTGTATGTGTGCTGTATAAAAGAAAAATAATTTGTATTTTGAATAATGAAGATGTCCTAGTTTTGGGTGGGGTAGGGGGGAGTTTCACTTGTTTATTCTCAGGAGCAAGAAAGGCTTTATGTCTTTCTGCTATCCATATGTTTATTGTGTACAAATGTTGGCTGTCTCTTCAATTGCCATGAGTGTACTTGGGGGAAAAATATCTGCACCTCTTTGTTTGTAGGATCAGGAATTTAGCTTCTAAATTAATTTGCTTTCCATTATCACTGTTGAGGATGGAAAAAATGTGTAATCATGTAGTGCAAATATACATCTAATAGTAAGGGATTTGGAATCACTATAATTTTTCAAAGGCTCATGGAATTTATATATTTCTATAAATAGGCACCCACCCATGAGACAAAAAATGGTCAAGAAATTGCTTAAGATGCATGAATAGATTTCTGAAAGACAAATATTTTGTGAATTATTATAAGCAAGTAGATGTTGCCAAATTATAGGTTTATTTTACCACACTCCAGTATCACATCTGACTTTTATATCATGGGGAATGGTTGCTCCACAGGAAGACAATGAATAATTATTTTGCTGAATGTGGTAATTTGTTGTTATGGAAGCAGGACTTATTTTAAAGGGATAGGCCACACTAACCCACAACTACAGGGCAAAAGGCAGTTCCTGCCTTTAGGGACAATTTAAGATGGAAGCTTCATCCAAAATTTGAATTAACTTTAGCATGTTGAGTTTTCAGGGATTGAATTTGGAGTTAATATGTGCACTTCTGTTTCAAAACTATGTTTGTAAACCCCAACCCAGTTATTTCTAATGTTTACTCTGAAGACAAAAATTAACATGAATAGCACAGATCTTTTGGTCAACTTTGTGGCATTTATGAGGTCTTAGCTCTCTCTGGCTATTCATTCTCCCTTTGTTATGATATAAATTCACTCTCTGCAGCAGACCTGCTCTCAAAGAAGGTATCTTAATCCCTTCTTAATCCCAGTTTGGTGGGATTTTACCTTGAGGATATGGGAGAGTAGGAATTAATTGTCCACTAATTTTAAAGCACTCATAGTTTTAGGACTCTAAGCTCAAAACAGAAGTTTCTTTTCATTAAGTAGTAGTAGTTCTTCATTAAAATCCATGAAGATATATTTAACAACAACAACAAAAAAAAACTCACTCCAACTCTTTACAGCAGTAATAGCATAAATATTGTTCATGGCCAATGTGATCCCCCTAACTGTAGCAGGCCTGAGACTGTCAGGGGGCAAACTAATTTTTAATGAATGTATTCCTCCTCCATTCCCATTTATATTCCTTCTTGGTTC
This sequence comes from Serinus canaria, assembly GCF_022539315.1. NCBI lineage: Eukaryota > Metazoa > Chordata > Aves > Passeriformes > Fringillidae > Serinus > Serinus canaria. The sequence goes on from NC_066316.1 coordinate 29,685,687, forward strand.
TCCTTGGGAGCAGTACTGTAGTTAGACATAAAAGATGTTCTTCATTCTAGAGTGCATGTATCATGCTCCAAAGATGAATGTGCAAAGAGGAAAAGGTCCAGGTGAAGCTCTGGATTGAAAGGAAGAGGCTTTGAGATCTGGCTGCAAAGAGTTAGACATATAATGTAGTAAAGAGTAATCCTTTTTTAGCTATTTGATGATTGCAGAACTGGCAGTGGGGAACTCTCACATTCAGTCTTATTAATTCAAAACCTAGAGATATTTATATATTTGAGTGGCTATTTTCACAACAACAGTGGACGTTAAGGATTGTATTTCAGGTGATAATGATAGTACTAGTTGGAGAATTTAACATTCCTGGTTTTACTTACACTTTCAATTTAAAATACAGATATTTTAAGCATTGCTTCTAGGTCAGATGGGTTATTAGAATCCTATGGCTTGGGTTTTTTCAAATGTTTCTCAGTCTTCTATGATGAGTGCCTGTGCCAAGAGGAATAAACAGAGATATTTGTTTGAATTCCAGAAATATTTCTGTAGTATTAATGAAATTTCTCAAGCTTGTTTTTATTCCTTCAAGCCATCTAAACCAAAGACAATAATTACCACTTACTACTTTTAGTCTTGATATATGAAGTGAGGTTATTGCTTTTATCATTTTGTCATACATAAGAAGTCCCAGATTTACTACATGCAAGGTTTTAGAGGCTTTTAGGTGATACATCCGATGGGGTACTGCAATACTAACTTTCACTGACCCTGATAACATTCTGGCCAACTTCCTTCCATCATCCTTCACTCAAATGTGCCTTTAGGTGGTGTTTGTTTCTTTTGAGCTGCACTCAAATGCTTCTAAATTCCTAATGTGACAACAGAGTACCTATCCTCTGATTACATCCACTGGTATTCCTCTTCAGTTACTGTAATACTTTAGGTATGACAGTACTTCTGCTCTGGCAATCTCACCACAAAGAAGGTTAAAAATGCTGAGGTATAGCATGTCTAATGCTATATTGTCATGCTATTGTTTTTTCAAGTCTGGACATTGTTACATAACAGGCTTCTGTGTTCATTCTCAGACATGATCCTCAATAAAGCTTTGACAGGGCAATAATCAAATTTTCATTTTACAGATGAATTTTACTCATTTCTTAATTGCTGATGTTCAGCTTCCAAAAGAGCTAAGTGATGGAAGTGATAAAGCTGTTCATCTTGAATATAAACAGATACTAAATTTTAAAATTAGTTTATTTAGATTGCTGCCTGGCAAAATAAATAGCTTATCAGGAAGTTTATCTCATAGTTTTTTTTCTGAACTCTCTACCACAGCATACCCCATTCAGTGCTGGTGTTCCTACTGGGAGAGAAAAAAAACCTTAATTTGTCATGAAGTGGCCCCTGGACTTCTGTAGTTTATAGCATGAAATATTAAAAGAAAAAGATAGCCCTAAGATAGTACTACTTAATGGTGTACCCACTTCAGAGGATTTTTTTCCTTTTCTACCTAAGATGTAGTATATAGAGGCTTCTACTTCAGAAAACCTCAGTATCTTAATAAAGATAAAGCTAAAATGTAATATGAAATTAAAAGTACAGTAAGATTCCAAAAACAGATTGATGTTTATAACAAGTTCTTTTCCCTCTCCTAAAGTGTTCTGAAAATGAAATGTGCCTCTTTTGTGGTTTATGGTGTTACTGGCAAGCCTGGTGGTAGAAATTATTCTCCAGACAACAAAAATACATGCAGATGTCTACAGATGTCCCTAACAAAAAACTTCACTTGCATTTGGTCCAAGCTGTCATGACTCCACTGATGTAGGTTGTCATTTTGTAGAGCTCTTAAAATATTCTTATCCACCAGTCAGAGTAGTTCTTCTAAAATTGAGAGATATATATTGAAAAGGAGAATTTAGATACCATATCTATCACTCAAAACAGCACAAAACATGTAAATTGAGCAAATGTTGAGACTATTCTATTTTTTTATAAATATGTTGATCTGGTTGGAAAAGGTAGAAAGGTTTCTGAGCCTAAAAGCCTTTTTTCAGGTCTAAAACAAGTTTCAAATGTTGCTGCTACAGCATGTCAAGTACATGAAGCATGTAAAAACTAATTTAATTTGCTATTACTCAATCTTAATTGAAATTCTCATGTTAATTTCAGTGGTCTAAATTTGATTTTAAATCAAATCTAATTTCAGTTGACACAAGTGCCTAAATATAGGCCCTTTCTTGTATTTAGTAAAACTTTTACAACCACATCAACCATTGAAGGGAAGAGATTTAGATTCTTAAAAGCAAGGGAAATGCACAGTTTCTTTGTAATATCTGGTGTTTGATGTAAACTGCACAATGCAGTATGACATATATATCCTGTTGTATGACAAGTTATCTGAAATGTGTGATTCTGTCATATGCAGAAATGAATCTCATTTATTTAGAAGTGGCAGCATCATTGGGTGGGTCTCCTAAAGTTCTTGTGGGTTTGACTTCATATTTTCCTTCATATCCACCCACTGAGATTCTGCCAAGTCTACCATGCTTTGTTTCATGCTTTCCCTTTGTACCTACTAATTAAGGACTTTCAATGTGTGTGTGTATTATACAATCAAATATGATCTCACAGGCAGCTTTAAAGAAGTAAATTATTGCAAAGAGCAGATGAATATTATGATTTTTTTTCTTTTGAAGCATACAGGGTGTCATACATGAAATGCAAAATATTTCTCCAATATTTGTGTCAGAACATGACGATTTTATTCCCCACTGCTGAGATATGTAAACATTTTGTTTCTGCCAAATAGCCTTAAACGGCTTTCTCGTTTCTATGCTCCAACTTTGGCATTGAAGACACTGGTGGCCACTGGATTTTTAAAGAGAATATACTAACATAAGTAGGCAACACAAAAGTAGGCATGTTGTAAATCATCAATGCTAATTCAGATATTCTAGAGCATCTTGATTCCATGCCATGTAATCAGAGAAATTATACTAAAAATTATATCTGAGAAATACAACAAATTATATCTGAGAAATCCGTAAGAAACAAAAAACATAATCAGACCAAAGTGATCCTGTTAACTGAGTCTGACATCTAGGAAAATATGTGCTATCAGGTGGAGGTCATGACCCTATTTAGTTGCTATTAACAGTTTCCTTTTATCCTGAAATTCTCTCTAAATGTGCTTTGCAGCATTTCACAGGGAGACAAACTGGTATACTGATTTTCCAGAAGAGGAAAATGAGGAAGCGATATTTCAATAGGTTCAATCTTTACACATAGATATCATTCTAAGATTCAACCTGATGTCAGACTCACCACATTTCAGTAAGGCCTAAAAACACATTTCTGACTTTCATTAGACATTAAAAGTCAAGCGACTTTTGTTGCAAAAATAGAGGTGTTAAAAACATACCTGCACTGCCCCTTGAGATTTCTTAAAATAATGAAACTGAAGAAATTCAGCATGATTAAATTCAGATATCATGTCCCATTAAGAGTTTTGTTGTTGTTCTGTGGTCTTAGACAATCTTAAAATAGTCAATTTAATCTTCTTTAAAATTAAGGTTATACTTTATTTAACCCTTGGTTTTGAAATACCATTCAATATTTTCCTTACTAATCCTGCAGAGGAATATTAATTAATGTAGTAGTCTACTCCTTATGAGATTCTTGTAATTAGTTAGTTGCTGCATTCTTTGGAAGCATTTCAGTTGAACTTCATAAAAATTGGCTTTTACAGAATTGACATTATATGAAATATCTAGGAGCTTTCAGTTTTATTTTAATCATCTTTAAGTAATCCCATTCTTAGTTATATTAATTGCATTAGAAATAGTGTTTGTCTTTGATTCCTGTCCATCATGCTCCTGTACAAGATTGTTCTTTGCTGTTCATAATTTTCAGGGTTTCAATAAATTGCTCATTTTACCCTCTTCTTCCCCTATAAATAAACAAAAAACCTCCAGAGCCAGACAAATTAATTTATGCCTGTTTTAGTTTTATTTAGTTCATTGCATCTGAATATTCTGGTTTCCCTTCAAGGCTTTTAACTTCCCCAGAAACTGTTTAACACTGCAGGAGCTCTGTGAGCAACCTTGTCTTATGTCTTTCCCATTTTTGAATTGTAGTTTAGTGAAGATAGACATATGTAATACACATGCTTTTCATGAGAAATTTAGCTGAGCATTGCAGTGGGGAAGTATTTGTTGTATATCCTTTTGCCATTTGCTTGCCTATTTGTAAGTATTTATTCTTTATTGATTTGTTATTGCAAGCTCAGTTACATCTTTTTCCATTCTGAACAGATGGCTATGACATCTTGATGGATCTTGGTAAAGATGTAATTAATTATGCTTACATGACCTCTAATACCTTAGTTCTATAGCAAAGACTTACCAAATAATTTTTCTTTGGTTTCATTTGCAAGTTTTTGCTGTTCCTTTGTTCCTATTTGGTAATATGTGGAAATACATACTAGCCCAAACAGGGTGACAATCTTCATAAGCATGAAGACTCACAATTCATGCTAGTTGGTATCCTGAAATTCTTCAGACTACCCTCACTTGAATGAGAGTTTTCCTTGAGCCAAGAGGACTTTTTGTTTCTATTGATTTCAGTGGAAGTGTTGCCAGCTCCTGTCTAACAGACCACTTAGTAAAATTGGAAAGAAAATGGAATGACCAAGTCTTTTACTCTGAAAATGAAGTTCTGCAAAACAGATACATGGGCAGATGCCTTTCTCATCAGAATACATTGTCTGAACAGTTATTCCCAAGAGTTTGCTTTTGTCAACAGTCCTAATGTTCCTCCTTCAGAACAGATCAACTTGCAATCTTAATACTTCTCTTCTGGAGAGTTGTTTCCAATTTTTTTGTGGGTTAAACCAGCAGCCTCTGGCATCAGGGCTGCTGAAACCTCCTCAGAGCTCTCATGCCAGGACCAAAATCTGGTTACAGGGTGGTGTTGTGAGGAGACACTGTGGTTCCGCTTTCAGACAGAAATGATGTCAATTTCATGCTATTGTTTGACAGATTTTCCCAGACCTAACTGAAGAGCAATGTAAATTTTTCCTGTAGGTTTCATGCGTTAAACTTTATGCACATCTTCTCATTTTGAAGAATAACCCTTTTACGAGAAACAAACAAAAAACCAAAAGGTGGACAGACTCAAGACTGGAAATGCCTTTTCCAGACTGAGCAGTCTTGAAATTTGTATGGGGAAAAAAAAATAGAAAACGAAAAAAAACCTAAACTAAGTACTTTAAAAATATCCGATATTTATAAATTTTGATCAGTAATACATGCTGCAATAGGATCTGTTGGTGTTAGATACATTTAAAAATCAGTATGGTCATGTAAATCAACAACTGTATATGACAGTTTTTAAAAACAAAATAAGGTCTATATTTATCCCCTTACATGCTCGTACCTACTCAGTGTAGTCCTTGAATAATTCCAGTCCATACTATTTAATTTAAAAATAGCATTCAACCAAATAATTTCTTTATTGGCAGTTGAAGACCCAGCACCACAATGGGGCATCACACACCTGCCCTCCATGTTCCTTTAAAATTAAAGTTTCTTTAAAATTGACATTTGGTATTTAGTATGGCTGTACATAGCATTTGTGTATTTAACAGCAGAGAATAAATGCTTAAAATCTCTAAATTAGTGAATGATAGAATAGTATGCACAATGTTTGCCAGGATCTTGACTGATATGCAGGCTTCTACCTCCTATAGGCATACAACTGAGTCCTTAAATCACTTTTGTCTTTTCTGACCTTAAAAAGTAATCAGCAGCATCCAAAGGCCTTATTATGTTTTTGCTAACAGTATTTTGAATAATTACTGGTTTTGAGAGTTTAGCCCATTATCAATACCACAGCAACCTTTCTATTTCTTGGTCATGTCAGATCTTGATCTAGTTCAGAGCTTGGGAGACATCACTGCCACCCTGCTGACTTAGGCAAATTCAGTGGGACAGATGTAATTTGCACATTTCAGCAGAGAAGCTTATTGATCCAAAGTTTTGTTTAATTTGAAAGTTGAGAGAGTTCACTGGGTCAGAGAACAGACTGAAATCAAACCTTCAATGAGAACATTCCTAAACACACAAATTCATGATGTGGATTGAACCTGAATTTTACCAAAAATTTCAGCTATGTGAATTTGCTATAAATGATGATGGGTTTGCTGCAAATTTCTCATTGTGTGAGTTGGGCATATTTGTGTTTTAGTATTCAAGCCAAGTTACACAGTCTAACAGGAAAGGTATCATTAAAATTAGGTTGATGCAAACTTTATCTCTTTTTTATGCAATCCTGTCAACTGGGGTTTCATGAATGTGATTGAAAGAAAATTTTATGCATTTTCCAATGTTCTGAATTATTTTTATGGTAATGACTATTCCAGGTCACATTGTAATGACTTGATGACATGTGTTTCCTGGTTCTCATCCTGCAGGATATGATAGTTCTTCCTTAGATAAGAATTTTCAAATATTTATTTTGTAACATTATGCCATGGTAATTAAGAAGGAGAGGAGGATTTTTTTGGCTCTTTGAGCAAAATAAATTGTTTTCTCTAGAAGTTTTAGCTGAACTATTCCACTGTCCTGCCAAAACTTTGTCTTTATCGTTGGTTTCTTCTCTTAATTCTGTTTTTGTTTATATAATGTAGGTATTGCTGTACATAGATTTCAATTTCAAAGCTAGAGAAAAACAAATCCAATAACACCTTGGTTTAAATTAACATAGAGCTTATTTGTTAGAATTAACCCCAGGAGAAACAGCATGCCAATAATGTTAATGCACCATGGCACTTGGAGGTCATTTTAAAGAAGGTGAGGCTATTTTATGAAATTACAGTTTATTTAAGGAAATGTAAACATCATGATTGAAGATACCACATCAACCAGGGAAAAGAAGTAAGCTTCACTACTGAGCAGAATGAAAACACAACTACTCCATCAAGCTCAGTGTCTCTTGCAGTCTTTTACTGTTATTAACATTTTTGTCTTCCCTTATTTTCTCCATAAATGTCGCTGCCATTACCCATAGACTGCAACATTATTCTGTAGCTGATGTATGCTCATATCATACTGAAATACAATTTCAATGGTCCTTTCTAAGTTTCATTCCATATATACTATTTTCAGAATGGAATGGGTTTGTTTACTGCTTCATATCTTTCTATATTTTCTTAAAATTAATGGCATAAACCAGAAAATTTCCCATTCCAAAGTGTTCTGGGGATCTATTTTTGTATGCTTTGTTTGGCTGTAAAAATTTGATGCCTTTTCAAGCTAGTGCTGGAAAATTATTATCAGGTTACCTGTAATTTAGTTTGATGCATTTCTGCCAGGCAGTAGCAATAATCACTGTAATAGTTTTGTTTTTTGAACTTACTTTACTGTTTTTTATTTTTACTGTCAAAGGCAGCACATGGCCAGAAGAGTTAAATACTTTACATTGCAGTGTTATGTATGAGTAAGAGCATGTCATTGTTTATCTTAAGCTTGATCAGGAATTTTTTCCAGGCTTTCTGCACTTAATACAAGCTTTTTCTGCAACAAAAGCAATTCTATGGGGTCAGTTCAGGCTACATGTTAAAATTAGTGCTAGAGATGGGATGAATGTACTATTAAATTTTGCTCACAAAGCTGCCTGTTTTTCTACAAGGCAAGCATGAAACATGAACATTACACTCTCAGGTCATCACCTCAGAAAAAAAATATTTTTATGAATTCTCTTGCTCTTTTGGATCACACAGCAGTAAATAGTGCACTCTATCTTTCTTTGATTTTCATATACAAAAAGGGTGGAGCATTTCTGCATGCTTTGCCATTCAGACATTCCCGTGGTTCTATTTTCAACTAAAAATTTTTGAATTAGTAACAGATGTCCTGATTCTTTTGACAGAAAAGGAGTAAAATTTTGTCTGTATTTTAAAAAAATCTTTTTACACTTTTACTGATCATTGAACCCTGAGTCCTACTTTTTGTTACCAGCCTTCTCTGTAAACAGTATCTTATATCACAGAAATTTTGCTGCAGTCAATGGGAACTTATCCTGATCTACTTATGATGAGGTGCACCAGAATATATTTCAAATTACTTTAAAATGCAGCTTATGGACCAGTAAGGGGTAACATCATAGCCTGTTTAGGCATGTTTTGCCTATTTCTTGCCTCAGCTTCACTGATGTAAATGAGTATAAGACTTAGTGATGCTGACCCTGAAAACAAGGTATTTCATGCCCATGAAATAAGAAAAATGTGTTAAAGAAAGCAGAAGAAACTGCAGAAGGAACTGTGGAGAAGGAGAAAAACCTTACACCAAAATTACAAAGCAGATGGCCTGGAAAAGAACTGGTATATGTGCATATGTTGCTGGTAATGCTGGTCCATTGGCATTAAACATAGAGAAAACTCTTGCACAGCAGAAATCCTAGGGTGTTTTACAGGTCTTGTTCAAAATGGATTTGGGGGTCTTGGATAGCTGTGAGGGAGGAAGGCAGACTTCTGGGTAGGATAAAAGAAAGACTCAAGGGGGGAAATCAAAAGAGAATCAAATTCCAATGTAAGGAATATAATTTTTGAGGTTTAAGTTGCAACCTGGAGGTTGAATTAAAGGTGGAGCTATTTTGCATTCTTTACAAAGTTTGAGTGTTAGAGTCCTCCTCCTTTCTGCTCCTGAACTGTCTTCATTCCTGTAGTTTAAGTACAAGTCTCATCCTTCCTTCTTGCTTATTTATTGATGTATACGTACTGGTGATAACATAGATGCTGGCATAAGCTCTCATTCTCCTTAAGCCTTTGAATGTTTTTGTTAATAATAATGCAGGTTCAACATATCTTACTTGGATATATAGATCATCCAGCAGTAAGAACTGAAACTAATACAGACTAATTTTAAAAGATTTGAATGCCAAATAAGTCTTGAAATTCTGGCACACAAAAGGAAGCAAGTACCATGTTGTAAATGTAAAAAGGCACCAACCATTTGTGTATGTAGAATTCCTTCTTTACCTAAAAGGATATGGAAAAGTATTTGCTAATGCATTATTAAAGAAGCCTGATTTTTTTTCTTCCAAGAATATTGAAAATATTTAATGTATACTTAGGGCCCTATGTGAAACAGATGGAAGAAATACAGAAGCAAACTGCATTGTGCTGTTGTGAAAATACCTCTGGCACGCACTTTAGAATACTTCACATATTTTAAATTTTTGAAGTGCAGTTTTATTTATGAACATTTAAAATTATCTTGAGGAATTATGTACCTCAAGAGCTGAGACTTTAGGCCAGTGATGTGAAATTTTTCAATTTTTCAAATAATGGAATCTTTTGCCAAAAATGCTTTCCGATCAGTGGAAAATCAAACTTAGTCTTCTCTTCTCTTTAAGACCCCTGGGCTGACTTGCTAGATTTATCTAAAAAGGATTTAAATAAGTGCAAAATCTCTATCTTTTGATGACTCTAAAGTTCTCTTTTTTTTACCTTGGGGCAGGAGGAAAGATGTCACTTGGATGTCAGGAAGCTTTTGAAATTTTCAAGCGGGACCATGCTGACAGTATAACCATTGAGGACAACAAACAGCTTCTGAAGCAGAGGTGGGTGTCATAGGAAAATACAGCTGGGGGAAGATATCTGAGAGTTCTTTAGCAGTCTGGGCAGGAACACATAATTTTACACCAGACATCCTGGGCTTCTCCTGAGGGAGTGTTACAGACCCTTCATCTTTTGTTACTTAAGACATTTCATATTCAGAAGGCACTGAGTGGTGATAGAAGAGTAGTCTGGATAGAAATGAAAATAGCATGAGGAATTTTAGTGCATATTTCCACTGCTTTTATTCATCTTCACAGCCATGTTGAGGCAACGTGGCAATGATATTCATGATCAAGAATTATCTAGGGGAAGTAAAATCCCTGGGACTGAATCAATTACTGCAATTTCCATTGTCAAAAATGCTTTACTGACTTCAGCACCGAATTGGATAGTAAGCTAGGAGATGTTTAACATATGCATGTCTGGTGTCCCTCACCTGTTTGCCAAGTGATTTTAGCTTCTTTCTGCCAGTTTTGCATTCACATACAGAAATAATACTTTCATCCTCCACGTTTGTTTTTATGTTGGCAAAACACTTCATACGTCTGGTGAAAATAGTGATAACAGCAAAACATTAAAAACGTGGATTTTCATACAGATTTTAAACCTCACCGGTACTTGTCTATGTTGGCTGGATAACAGTACTTCTTCACTGTCAGCTTTTCAAGTGTTAACCCTCCTAGTTATGCAAAAGAAATGCATGGCTTTGAGATTGCAGATGCCAAAAGTGAATCTCTCAATCTATATTTGTAATGAACATTTTCCCTAAGAGTTGCTTGGGGGTATTTTATTTGTTTTCTTCTGTTTGGTTCAAGGAGGTGTTTGTTTGATTGTGGGATGTTGTGGTTTGGTTTGGTTTTTGTGGAGTTTTTTTTTTTTTTTGTTCTGAGGTTTTCTCCTTTTCCACGTTTCTTCTGCTTTCTTCTGTTTTCTTTAACACAATTTTCTACTTCACAGGCATGGAAGACATTTTTTTCAGGCACACCAAGTCTTATACTCATTTATTTCAGTAAAATTGACTCAAGAAATTATCTCCACATCTTAGTGACTTACTCAGGTTCTTGCTATTTATCACTTTTCTGAACTGACCTTTTACCAGATCTATTCCTCAGCCACTGGAAAGCAAATTGCTAAGGTATTAGATATATGGAAGCATTTATCCATGTAAATTGGATATCTAGCAATGCCTTTCTTCTGATCAGTTTATCAGCTCATGCCACAGCACTGCCTCATCACTGCATAAATGATTACACTGCAGTCATTTCTGGTGTTGCTATTCAATAGAACACTTAATAGTTATAGCATGATAATAAGAGCAACATAGTTCTGAGCCATGCTCTGCCCTTCCTCTAGTCAATCACAATTCTTTCATATTTTTTCTGTATGTTATTACTACGAAGCAAACCAGTATTTCCTTCTGGTTGCAGAATATATAATAAGAGACGAGCAGAATCTACTAAGTTCTATGATAGATTTACTTTCCTTAAAGGACAAAGATTCATGCTAATGCCTTGTGTAACCCCTCTCTAATAGGCATCAGCTGATTGATGAAATCAGTGCTAATGTGAATTTTGATACTTTGAAACAGGCAGTTTCCCCTGCCATTTGCAGTCATTTTTAGCAAAGATGCTTAGCTCCAAGTTTACCGAGTTCATTAGAATGGATTTGTATCAAATCCAGTCTGTAATTTGGAATGCAGCCTTTCAACTACTAGTTACACAAAAGCTCTGTTACCCAGCCAGTGTTCAAATTGCACAGGAAGAGGAGTGTGGACACCACATGTTTAAAGGTTACCATAGCTTCCCTTTATAAGTAGGCTTCTCTTGTTAATAATTTTGTTTATAGTTGCATAACCACTTCTGTCATACCACAAACAGTTTTTGGTTCACAAATTACTTATTTTTAGCCGTCTTATTTTTTCCTTTGGGCGTTTTGGGTAGATTTTCTTGGTTTGATAATTATCATAGAGTCAGAGAATAGGCTGAGTTGGAAGCAATCTTTAACAGGCATTTAGTCAAACCCAGCTGCAATAAGCCGGGATATCTTCAACTAGATCTTTGCTCAGAGCAAAGTCAAGATTGACTTTGAATGCTTCCAGGCCTGGGGCATCCACCATTTCTCTGGACAACCTGTTCCATTGTTTTAGCACTCTCATTGTAAAATAATTCTCTCTTAGACCTAGTCTAAATCTACCCTAAAGCACTACACCTTGTCCTGTCACAACAGCCCCTGGTAAAACATTTGTCCCCATCTTTCTTATAATCTCCATTTAAATATTGAATGCTGTAGTAAGGTCATCTTGGAGCCTTCTCTTCTCCAGGCTGAACAAGTCCAGCTCTCTCAGTCTGCCTTCCTAAGAGAGGTGTTCCAGCCCTCTGATGATTTTTGGGGCCCTGCTCTGGACCCAGTTCAACGGGTCCAGTGCAGGGACCTGTGCTCCAGAACTGGACACAGCGGTGTTGAACACATTGAGTGCTGGTAGCTTGGTGTGCTGCTGCACTTTGAGCTCTGGTTGACAGGAGCCCAAGGCAAGAGGCCTTGAACTGGCACTGACCCTTCACATAACAAAGATACCAGGGACCTGGTGGTTCCAGCCAGGTGGACAGACACTGAGAGACATGTAGGAGCCCATGCCTGAGGATGAAGGAGAGAGACTTTAATGCTTTTAGACTGTGAGAGTATAAAAATCCAGGGTTTCCTTTGTTCAGAGTCTCTTCTCAGAGGCACCAGCTTAAGCTGTTATTCTGCTGTTGCATCATGATTAAATTATTTTAAGGACCCAAACATCTGAGTCTCTGCTATGGGAAACTCGGGGTTGAGCCAGTAAGGAAACATTGTCTAACTTCGTGTGATAAGTGCAGGGTAGCAGTAGTAGCAGTTCACTTGTTGGCTCACTCACTGAAAAGGGGCTTTGGTCCTAGCTCAGGTGATGAGAGTGTAACTCATTTTGACTAAGGACAGAGTTAATTTTTTGTAGTAGCCTTGGCCAGGGCCAGAAGAAAAGGATAACCTAACCCTCTCTCATTTCAGAAAAGAACATTCCTTTTCCCTTGGGAGAAGTGTGGCAGAGAGAATGGTGGGGTAACGCTGGTCCCAACTGAAGGGAGCACTTTGGGTGGCATGGCTGTGGTTGGGTCAAGTTACAAACTTTCTCTTTTGCACACTTTTGTTATGAATATTATTGCTGTTACTATTCATTTTCTTATTTCATTGCTGTTTCCAGTAAATTGTTCTTATTTCAAATGATAGCCTTTGCCTTTTGTGCTTCCAATTAGACAGGGATCAAGTGGAAGTGTGGTTTGTTTTTTTTTTTAGTGGGACTCCTAAATCAGAAAATACCATTCCTAAACCATTCTGGCCCAATCCCTACACAGGTAGCATCACTATATTCTTCCTAGGTATATTTTCTTCCTACTCTTCCATTTGTGCTTCTACTGCCTGTGCATTTCCTCCTTGCTTTACTTTAGATTGATTTGCAGATCTCAACTCAGTCATGCTGGTCTCTTGATTGATTGCTTGATTTCTTGCTCCTGGGGGTTTTGAGTTTTTGCAGTTCATGGAAAACATTCTAAAAGACCTACTAGCTTTGTTCTCTATCTTTTTCCCTGAAGGCATTTTTCCAGGGGATCTTACTGACTAACTCCTTGAAGAGCTGGCAGTTTGCTTTCCTAAAGCTCGGAGCCTAACTTTACTCTTCCCTTGACCCATATCCCTCCGGACTGTGAACTCCACCAACACATGACCACAGCAGCCCAGGCTGCCTCCAATCTTGATGTCTCCAATTATCTCATTACTTCGGTGACCAAGAGGCACAGTATCGTGTGCCTCTGGTAAGGCTGTCTATTACCTTGCTTAAGAAGTTATCCTCCATGCAGTCCAGGAGTCTCTTTGATTGCCTACTGCTTGCCATGCTACTTTTTCAGCAAATGATGACCTGTTTGAAGTCTTCCAGGTGGACAAAAGCCAGTAAACACAATGCCTTTGTCAGCTGAAGCATGAAGGCCTCATAAATAGGCTCCCCTTGATCAGGCATCCTGTAGTAGATGCCAACTCAGCTCCCTTTGTTGCCTCAGTCTCTGATTCCTACCCATCAGCTATCAGCCTGCTCAGATAACTATTGTTCAGAGACAGCTCCTCACAGTCTGCCCCTTGATTTAGAGAGCACCCTTTCTCCTTACTTGTCTCTTCAGACAATCTGTAGCCACTGGTAGGCAAACTCAAGTTATGGGATTTGCCCTACCAAGTTTCAGTAATGGCAACCAGATCACAGTTTTCTACCAGTGTGGTGCCTTCCAGCTTCTTCTGTCTGTTCCCCATGCAGCATGCATTGGCACAAAGGCACCTCAGCTGTTGGCCACTCCATCTTCTTAGATCACACCTTAATTCCTTTGAAGTACTTCCTTGGTGTTCCCCCGTTGGCTCCTACTGCCTCTGGAGCCACTGGCACATCTCAGTAAGACATCAAGTGTGCATTATATCATTCTTATAGTAATTGAATGGTGAACTGTCAGTGAGCCTTGGAAGTTTCACTGTGAAGGTCACAACTGTTGCCTGGCCTGTGAAATTATTCACATAGATGTGACTATACATAGCCATACCTATAAAATATAGATGTATTTTTTTCTGTAACTACTGGTGTAAAAATGATCAAAGGCAGTCAACTAATTAAATACTGAAAAGCATTTGTTTTGTTAAATATATATATATAAATATATAAATATATATATATATATATATATATATATATATATATATATATATATATCTATATATATATATATATATATAAGAAAAAATCTGGTTTTGAGTAAAGCTTTTCAACTACTGCTTCAGAGCTCTTCACAGGTGCAGTAGCTTATACTGTAACTCAGTAATGTCTCTGAATTTAAAAAGTGGGAAAACTGATATAGTCAAAGATAATTCAAGTGAAACAAAATTGATTCAATTTGCCTTCAAGTTGCGTATGGGAAATGCCTTTTAAGATAGAAAATGTGATCTTCTACAGCTTTGCAGCAATTCTTTTTTATTTTTCTTCCCTGCATTAATAACTGCTTCCTTGCTTAAAAGAAACCACCCTGTGTTATACCCAGACAGAATCAGATTTTTGCAATTTTGAACTTTCTGTACCTGACTTCCAGAGAAGTTAATATTATCCTATTTCTTAATGCAATCATGTTCTCTTAGGATTGTTTCTCTGAAGAGGAAAAAAGTGCATCCCATTTTCTGGTGAAATATGCTACCAAGAAATCTTTCCAGTTGTGCCACTCCAATGTAATGCATACTGCACAAACCTTCTAAATCCCATCTTAGACAATATTTCCAGTAGTAAAATTCTACAGAGCTTATCGATGAGATGTAAATCTAGTTTCCTTTTTGTTGTTCTCCATTGTTTTTTCCCATTTTCTTCTTTCCTACTTTTCTGGTTTTTAGCTGGTTAGCAGTTAACTTGTTTTTTCAGCACCTATGGGCAAGTTTCATGGAAAGGATGTTTCACTTGGGTCACTTGTTGTTGTAATTTCTAATAATTAAAAACAAGTGAATACTCATTTAATTCACTGAATGTCTCTCTCATTAGACAGGCTCTGAGTTTGTCTTAGTTTACATGATGAGTTAGAGATTTGCTTTCCAAGATGTTTATATTTTAATTACTGCCATTTGCATTCAAAGAGTGAAAACTTTGCCAAAAATGCTTTTTCCACTAAAATTAGTGGCTAAATTAGCTCTAGGGTTTCATTGTGCAGTATTTATCTTGTAGGTAATAGAAGCCATGATTTGGCAATTTCAGCCTTTTGTGTTGAGTGGTTTCCATGTAAGATATACATGACATTTTTTCACCTAACAATATCATTGTTCAGTCATCACTATGCATATCACCTTAATGCTAGATAATGTCACCTTTTCTTATTAAAGTATTGAAAATAGCTTTGTCCCATTCAATATTAAAGTCTTGTGTATTTACCCAACTTATTTTGTTTGACAAGGATTCATAGTCACAGATGGAATCTGTTGAAATGTCATAAATTCATGCCAAATTTCAGTTTATGTTATTGTGCTGGTTTATAAACTATGGTGTTTGAACAACAGATGCACAACCTATTCAACTGTTGGCAGTAACCTGTGAATAAAGGCTGGAGAAATATCTGGCTTCAAGTTTTCCAGATGAATCTCTCTGTGAGTCAACAGCCAACATGAGATTTGTCTCAGGAATTAATAAGTAATAAGTAATGGATGAAATACTATGGGACCTGAGGGAAAGAAGGAGAGAGGTACTTAAGGGCTTCTTTTCTTTGATATTTATGCAATCCTTAATGCCTGCTTGCTCTAAGTTAACCCCAGTAGAAAAAGCTTTTCTAAAGTCTAACAGAAGCTTCAATGGCTTCCACCTTTTTTATGTAAGAAGGACTAAGTGTCCAGGAACACTCCAGCTTCAGCCATTTAGCCTTGTGGAATTCAGCCTTGAAAGCATATGTTTGTGAGCAGATACCCAAGTAGGAACTTGAAATTCTAAGTTGTTCCAGTCTTATGAAGAAATGAACTAATTGAGAAGGGGAAATTTTTCACATCCCGCCTTTGAAGGGAGAAGCCATATTTGTTTACTTCGTTTTGATATTTTTTGAGTTAGACAGAAGTATAATTTGTGGATTTCTTCAGTTTCTTTTTCTAGATCAAGACTCTTCTAGATAGTTTCTCTTAGACCAGATAGTCTCTCCTAATGGAAAATTGTTTCCAGTTAGTTCTACTTACAAATGATGTAAATGAAAAACTAGTACTGAGTAATTCTGTATTTTATTGTGATAAGCTTCTGGAACTATTTGTTCTTTAGAATAATTCTGTGTCATTATGCTTGCATTGGCAGGTTTGATGAAGCTAAATGTCTTGGAGAGAAATTAAATGAAGTGAGAAATAAAATAAGTGAGTACATTTTAACTTCAATTTACCTTCAAATGATGAAATCACAGAATACAAATATATGGGAGGAGATTCTAGTTTCTAAAAGAAGAAAATCAGTGCATTGCTAAGACTTCCAATAAGGTAAACTGTAAGCTGATGATAGCAGTAATAATTTTATGTACAAATTTTGATTATTTCAAATAGCGTAATGTAAAAACCCGTTCCCTTCTTTATTTGACAGGATATCTGAAATTTATCAAAAAAGAGAAGGTATTAGCATGGGATTTTAAATTTAATTTTGGAATAAAAGGATCCAAAACCATAATTTGAAAAATTCATATATATGGATTAAGGATTGTGTTTATTCATAAATTTATATGACTTCCAATAAAACACTACCCCTCTGCACTTGGTACAGATTAATTAGAGCTATTTTGAGGAGTGCCTCAGTTTGGTGGGGAGTTTCATCTTTTTTCTTCTAAGGCCCCAACAGTATGTGATTCGTATCCAATTTCAGGTTGTTTAATGTCAAAAATCACTCACAGATATATTCAACCCCAAGGCAGGTCATATTTGATCCTCTTAAGCAGTCTTTGATATGTTCCTAGATGATTTTGGAGTTCTGTTGATTCCAAATCACTCCAATTGACTCCAATCCTGGAGGCTGTCCAGGATTTGTCAGATGTTAGACAGTCTTTTCTGTCCCTGAAGTGCTTGGAGATCAGGTCCATGTCCTTCATTTTGCACGTTCAGGTGAGCCATGTCTCTTCCACCTTTCAGATGCAGACTGTGAGGGACCAGATTGAAAAGTAATCTGACATCATGGACAAGTGGTGTAGATCTTGCTCTTATTTTCTATCTCCTCCTTCTTTAGATGGCACCAAAGTAGACACGGACAATGAAGTCATTATCATCATTTCATGTCTTAGAATAGCAGTTGACTTCTGGGAAAGGACAAATATCTCACCAGACAGCTGCCAAGTGCTCTGTACTTACACCATAGCCATGATTATATTCTCTGTGGTCATGAATGATAATTATTGCCAGATTCCCCTCCCAGTCACCTTTGGGTGCACCACAAGTCCCTCAGAGATATTATGCCGTATATTTAAATTATGTCAGGTATGCGGAAAGCCTCAGCCATGTTGGCAAAGTGTTTTCAAACCGCAGCACAACTGATGTTTGGAATAGATC
The DNA here is from genome assembly GCF_022539315.1 of Serinus canaria. NCBI lineage: Eukaryota > Metazoa > Chordata > Aves > Passeriformes > Fringillidae > Serinus > Serinus canaria. Next base: position 29,703,385 of record NC_066316.1, read on the forward strand.
CAGAAGCAGACACATCAGGTGCTGAGCCTTTCTGCAGGAGTTTTCTGAACACTTGGTTATTTCTGTAAGACATGACACTAGAATTCACCTGTCTTCTTTCAGTAGGTTAATTTGCCTCTGTCAGGCTGGCCAAAACATAAATGTCAGTACAGAACCTGTGCATAGGTATTCATAGATTGACCCATGGGTTTTTGCAGTGTCCACATAAACTCACTTAACTCCTGCCAAGCAGGCTTTTTACTGTGGCAAACTTGGAAAAACAAGTGAAACATACCATGGAGGACTCTTTTTCCTCTGCTACCATCTTGAAGTCCACGTTGTCCTGCATTCCTTCTGTCTCTTAGATTTGCTCATCTATTTATACCCAAGAAATTCCTTAGCCTAAATAAGCTGTAGCCAAAAGTCAGCCCTGACTGCCAATCTTCTTTCTCTTATGGAAGTTGAAATTAATTTTAAAGCAGAAACAGTGAACACCAGCAATAAGCAGCTACACACAAGCACATCTTTCTCAGTATCTGGGGTTGCAACTGTGCTGCTTGAAGAGAGGAGTCTAGCAGCCACCCTAAATGCATCTTTTTCCTGAGGGAGAACAAATGTTTGGAGAGCATGGGAGAAAGTAAAAGATGCAGTGGGATCCAGGCCAGTCCTGAAGGTACCACTTGCAGTCTCATGCTAGGACAAGACTTGTGTGATCTCTCAGTCCCTTGATATTTGAATTTCTCAGAAATAATGTAACAATGCAATGTAGACATCATCTCTCAAGACTGTTCCCATGGATTGCTGCAAAATCTAGAACAAACTCTTGGTTTGGACTGAATTGCTGTGTGTTTTCCTCAGTAAGTTAGGCAAAACTTCTGATAGCTATAGTGCAGTAGAGTATGGATTTAGCTGCAATTAAAAACATCTGTTTAAAACTTGCTTTTGGTTAAGTTCTTCAGTGTTAACATTGAAACAGTGAAGTATATCTGGGAAACATTGAGTGATACAACAACATTATATGTAAACTAAAAAACCAAGCTGTTGCATTGAACAAAGCAAGCAGCCATGTAACAAATCAGTAGTCCTGCATTGAGCTTGACAATGCTTACATGCCTAATGTAGGAAATTGTAATAGGTTGTAGACCACATGAATGCTGCAAATGTGGAATCAAGCTAGAAATGTCTCCAAAGTTCTAAGAAAAATTGCACAAAGCGTATTTTGGTCTTGTTTTGGTATATAAGTGTAGCTATTTTCAAATTAAAAATTAATTTCCTTACTCTCTTTTTATTTTGGTAGAAAAATGGGAAAATAGTATTTTTATTCAGTTTTTCCTCTGGTTCTATTGTATAAGCAAGAAATTCTATCCATGTAGTATCCATGTATAGCTATCTATATCCTGATCGATGCAGATTATGCAGATGTAACTACTTTGTGGATGGTTTTTATACACTGTTGTCTGAGGCTTAAAAGTGATCATACTGTAAATTCCATTCTTCAATTCTTTCTGTGTAACACTCTGCAGCATGTGAAAATTAGCACTCTGTCTAATACAAATATTAGATTTTATTCATCTGTCTTTTCGTCCTGTCTAGCTTTGTTTGGAACATATTTGTTAGTGTATCTACCTGTAAGCATCTCCTAAGAAGTATTCAAATTTTGTATCCAGTTCAGCTTAGTCAATTCAATTATGCTACCTTATACATTTTAACAGCCTAAAACATTTTTTTCAGTTAAGTCTGTTTCATCAGAGAAGTCATACTCAAAGGATCATTAAAGATGCTAAGTTTACTAACCTGCCAAATTTTTACTTAAAATGTGGTACAATAAATAAGAGTCACCTGCGGCCTGCAACTAGATCTTTAATTTACTTTTATTGTTGTTTTGGTTTCCTTAAGCATTCCTTGTGCCTTGTTGTGCACAATCAAAAACAGATCTCATCAATATCAGTTTCCATTATTTCTAAGTTACTCTTAATAGAATAAAGCTAAAAACCACAGAGGCCATAATAATCCATTTCATGCAGTCTGATTATATTTTGAGATAGTAACGGCAGCATCTGGCTGTAACTTTTATGTCATAAATACTTTGACTTTGGAAATATTAGTTTTGCAGTGCAGAAGTACACACAATACTTCAACCCCTTCTCAATTGCACTAGCATTTCAAAAACATCAGGAAATTAGGGCTGTAAAAATAAATTTGTGGTAGGATTTTCTTGGTAGGCTTTTGTAGATGTACTGCTTGCACAAAAAGATTAAGGAAAACCATGTCTAGATGTAAGGTGGATTTCAAGTGTGGAATAACTATAATATCAGAAATGAGACGCTGTGACCAGCATGTCCCTTTGCCAGTAACTTGGTCCTGGATTCTGTCTCCTTTTATGTTTAATAGCAGTACAGGAATTTTTAATTTTTTTATGAAAAATAATGCATCTCAGATTTGTCATTATGCTTACTTTTCACAATGACTTCCTAGAAGTAAGAGGATGAATTTTATTGAGGATGAAAATTGTCTTTTTCTGATACTTAGGGAAAAAAAAAGGAAAAAAAAGAGGGAAATGTTTCTAAGTCAGGGTAATTTTAGTGGCACTGTTTGCTGCATTATGACACTAAACTCTGTATAGGCACAAATAAAGGAGCCAAGGGCTTTGGTGCAAGCATTGAGGGGCAATTCTTTTTTCAAGTTATTGCATAAAGACCCCATAAAAAGCAGAGAAATTGTATAGATTTTGAACATGTAGACATGCCTGGATTTATTTGAATGAACTATTCAGAATTGTTTACATATGGCTGGAGAATGTACCCAATGACTGGGCTTTAAAAGACGAATACAAAAAATCAACATAAGTGAAACTGGAAAAAAAATAACTGAGAGGTCAGGAAATAATAAGAACTCTGTAACCAGCGTAGGAGAAGTGGAAAGTGGGCCAGCACTGACACAAAGTACGTTTTTGCCTTTCTAGTCCAACATTAAGAACTTTCAAAGTGTATGTTTTGCTAGCTACAAAAAAAAAAAGGTTTCTTTTCTTGGGAAAAAAAAGTGCTGTGTGACTGCATGTGTTTTCGTACTGTATTCTTTTCAGAGTTACGGTCTCTAACAAGAACTGTAGATCCTTTTGGTATTACTGAAGACAGTGAAGGAAATTTAATGCTGAAGCCTAAGATTTAATTTCTGAATAGTGAAGAAAATTTCTCATTGCAAAAATGTGTGTGATTGTGCCTTGCACAGTGTGGTGAGTCAACCTCAGCTGACTATCCAACAGTTTCCTCACATCCCTTCCTCAAAAGAAGAGGGGGGAGAAGAAGGAAGAAAAAGGTTGTGGGTTGAGATAAAGATGGGGACATAGTTTAACAACTACCAAGTGAAACAGATTGAAGTCAGGGAAAGTTAGTTTAATTTATTGTCAATTAAACTAGATCTGCATGGTGAGAAGCTAAGACAAAACCTCTGAAATAAAAACTTCTCCCCTTATCAGGGCTAGCAGGAGGGTTTGTTTTTTTCTAGGGTGCTGCTATGGACAGGGTGGTTTTACACTATTACTGCAAACATTCTGTGTCAAAGTACTCTGACAGTAAGGACTACTCTACATCTGAACAAACTGTAAAGCCTTAAATAACAAAAAAGACCCAACTGCTACTACATTAATCAAAGATTGAGTTTGGGAACTACAGCTTCTATTTTCAGTGTAATTAAACTGATACATTCATTGAGAATTACACCACCAAAGAAAGTTTCCTATGTGCAAGAATGTGCTGTGTGTTAGAAGCCTTTAAGAGTAGTAAAGATTTCCATTTCACTCCTATAAATGTCTGACTGTTTTGGGTTATTTTTACCACTATTAGATTCAGTTTTTTCCTAAAGGGAAAAAAACATACAAAATGGTATTTAATGCCCAGAGGGAAGCAGCTGTTGTTTTTAGTCTGTCCAGAAATCAGCTAATATTATGATTGAAGCTGGAAGAGGAAGGACAAACTCATGTGGGAGTAATAACTGTGTGAGGAAACAGGCACTCTCGGAATGAAAAAGGGTAGGTGGGTGGATTATGTGCACATGATGTTGATGGTGCATCTATACCCACAGGAATGCTGAGCTGTTGCACTGCTCTGCCTCATTTCAGGTTTAGATTTTTGTGCACAAGATCATAGAATACCGAGGCAAATTATAATCTTTAGTGACAGCAGGTTCTAGTACTGCAAAGCAAGGTTAATGAAGAGTCCTCATTTAATTTGCTTGCAATTTATTCAAATACTGTTCGTATGTATCACAGTTAATGGCATGATGTGCTGAATGGTAAGGATGGAGGAGAGCAAGGACAAGGCATATCAGTGCTCAGAGATAATATTGGTTCTGATTCACTAACTTGGATGTCACACTGTTATTTCTGTGAATGCACAGTAGATGTTAAACCTACTCCAAACCTAATTAATATAAACCCAGAATTTTTATTCACCTTTTTTTCTTTGTGAAAGATTCTATGTATGTGTACATAAAAATCAGTCTTGTTACTGTCACTCTTCCTCCCCATCTTGATGAGCCAAGCAGATCTACATTACACTCCAAAGTAAAAATATTTTATGCAAGGGTTTTCTTTACACCATGCATGCATTTTCTTTACACCTACACAACTTTATGAAGGGCACTAATAGCAGCATTTTTGCAGAGAAAGAAAGATAAATAAGACAGACAAGGTTTTTTAGGGAGAGATGGTCTGAGAGCACTCTGTGGTGTACATCTACATTGTTGTAGCTTCACATGTGGGTAATTACTTGGAAAGAGAAGGATCAGCTAGTTAAGAACTAGAATACCAAGTCTGATACTAGGAATGCTACATATATTTTAAGCCATGATTATATGAGCAGAAAGAATTGAGTGAAGTCATGCACAAAAAAATAGCATTTTTAAAACTTTTGCTGAAGAAGTATTTGTACTTTGGAAGGATGAGATTTCTCTGTTAAAGAAAAGTTCTGTGCTTTACATGGAACCTAGATGAAATGAAAAAGCTGTGTGATGATTTGCTAGATGAAGAGAAAACCTATCAAAATCTATGCACTGCTTTCTTAAAACTTAACAGTATTGGTAGTATTATCTATTTCTTTACAGTAATATAAATGTTCTGAGTTACAGACATTAACTTACTGGACAGTGTTTCAGCTGTGAATGAAGTGAGGCTACAATAAGAGAGAAATTACTGTGCTTTGAAATGCATTCCATTCTTCAGTGTAATATTCTGAGATACTTATTCTTTTATGGAAATAAACACTGTGACTTCCTAGCTGCTGATTTAATTCACTGTTCTAGTGTAATTCCAAAAACTATCAAGTAGTTACGAAAACTTATATGTGCTGAGCAAATTTTACTGGAAATGACTAGTGTAGAAGAAAAATGGCAAGATTTGGTTTAAAAAGGGATTGGGAAACTTCAAGAAGAAAGCTTACATTCCACAAAAAAATATGGTTCAAATGAGATGCAAACAACTCATAACTAAATATATTCTGTATGCAGATTTAATGAGCAGATAAGTCAATAATGTCATTCCACAGCATTTCATTTTTCAGGTAGCTTGTATTCTCAGCAGAGACCTTTAAAATCCATGGAACTTGAATTCTTCAAGTCCTCACTAAGGAGAAACTCTAGCAGAGGTCAGTTTGAGTTCTACTTGTGTATGGATTGAAAAGAAGATTCTGAAAAGATTGCCACATTTATGTTTATTGCTTTTTTTAGTTGATCAAGGGCAACAAGCATTAGCTATAGATTCATAGAATCATTTAATGATTTGAATTGGAAGAGACCTTAGGCGTCATCAGTTCCAACTCTCCTGCCATGGGCAGGGTCACCTTCCACATGAACACGTTGCTCTGAGCCCTATCCCATCCAGTGCAAATGGGCACTTGGTGCAGCACATGCTGTGCAGCTCATTCGGCACATTCTCTATCAGGTGTACTGAGTGTGCCTTCTTGAAAGCCAGTTCAGTGTCAGGCTGCATGTACCAGGTTTTATGTGTCCAACATCCCTAGGTGGAGCGCTCAGTACCTGAGAAACTGCAGATGAACAGCCAGATCAGTGATCTAGAAGAAGCTGAAACAGGAGTTTATTATGAGAAGTAGGAGATTTGAAAGAAACACAACGTAGACTGGAAGCTCTCTGAGCAGAAAAAGCTGGCCTGCCTGCTGCTTCACCACTTCTGTCCTGCACTGGGATATATGGAAAATGAAAGCTTCAATACACATAGTTTCCACTGATTTCTTTTCTCCTGGAACACTCCCTGTCCATTACAGATGTCCTCTGTCACTTAATAGAGACAGTCTTGGTTTCAGGACACAAGTTGTATCAGAAAATAGTACACAAACATTATTTCTTTCATACTTCATCTCAGGTGTGTAACTATGCTTCTCAGGGGTGTAACTCTGTTGCTTATTCCTGAGTGATGTGGTTTATACCTAACATAACAAAGCACATTATTTCTGCAAAACCTGCAGCCATCTGCAAGAAAAACAGAAGAGAAAACAGGCCATGGGGACAAACAGTCCCCTAGATGTAATTTCCCAGCTGGGATGTTATTCAATGTGGCCCAGTGCCTAGAAGCCCCAGTCTGTTTCTGATCTGCAGGTCAGTTTCAAAGCAGTTTTGTAATAAACGAGGCATGTGTATGTGTCTACCAAAAATAGCAGTAGCTGTTAAAGCTGAAGCCATTCAGCATGGCTGACACAGTCTTCAGAATCTTTCTCTTTAATTTCTTGGCCCAATTGTTTGGCAAGTTAATGCTGAAAAAAACAAAGTTCCTATGCGTGTTTGTTTTGGATAAATATCTAAGTTTCATGCCAATATGACAGCAGTTTTGAAATCTATTTTTTTTTAATGTTACATTTTGATTTTTGGAAGCAAGGAATTGAAAACACAGAAAAACAGCTGAGTTTCTAAAGATATTATTTTCTTAAGTACTTTGCCACCATCTGCGGTTTCTTCTTTGTTAGAAATGTAATTTACTTTGCTTTGTAGGATGCTACATCTTGTTTTTCTGTTTGGTTACAAATCCGTCCATTTTAACATATTTCCTGCTTTCCATGATGAAATATATCTCACTTTCATCCTGATTCTGTTCAGGTTCTTTTTCTACCACTTCAGGCATGATTTCTATGGCCTAGTTAACCACAGATCTGTAGAGCAGAATTTAAAATGGTGTGGTCTTTCACAGTGTCTTCTGGAAGATATCTCAAGGTGCTGTAAGGCAGAATATGTGTCATGACTTTCACACAGGCCTGGCAGGTAGCTACCGTAGGGTAACTGGTTACTATCCTCTTGGGGCAGACTCAATGCTATAATGGATGTTTCCACAACCTATTTTCTTGTCCTTTGAGCATCCAGTTGGATCATAATATAAAACAGAGAGATGGAATGTATTTTTCTTTCTTGCTAGAACTTCAGTGAAAGGTTCATGTTATTGATTTTTTGTTTCTTTGCTTTTTCACTGTGTTCATAGTGAGAGTAATTAATTCACATGAAAATTTTTTTAGAATCTCAAAATCTCTGCCAAGTGAGCAAGGCTCAAGTTGTCTTGAAGTAGTGCAGTTATGTTTGCTGAATGTAATTTTAAAGAACCTATGACTAGGTAATTTGTAATATAATAATACTTTTAGCTGAATTGAGTCCCCAGAAAGCTGATAGTAAAATGTGCAAATAAGAAAGAGAACCAGACAAAACTATAAAGTCTATTACAAAAGCCTGTGAAGAGTTACTATCCCTTTCTGAAAACAGTAGAGAAAGTCTGTCTTTGTTATACTTACATTAGGCATTGTACATGTTATAGGTCCTAGCTGTAAGCAGAGCAGGAAAAATCAGCATTTTCCAAGGCTGAGGATCAAGACATGGGGGAGGTGCTAAAAGGAAGATGTGAGGGAGCAATGTTGGGGCAGCGCCATGTTCCCCTTGGCATGCTTATTGTAGCTGCAGTGTCCCTGGAGCTCTGGGGTTTGTAGCTTTTTCAAGCCTATCCCTAAGCAGAGCAGAAAAATCAGAATTTTTGAAGGTGAATTTCCACCTTGTGGGTGGTGCCAAGGTGTGAAGAGAGCAACGTTGGGGTTGGCATGCCTTGGAGGAACTAGAAGAAAATGGATAGGGATGAAATGAAGTACAGTGAAAAGGATCAAAACTTGCTGAAACTATTATTACTGAAATTGCAAAAATCAGGAAACAAATTCAAAGGAAAAGATGGAAGAGATAAAATGAAGTGACTGATGGTAAAAAAAAAAATCTTCAACAAAGGGAAAGCAAGAAAAAGGCTTGAGATGCCATGAAGTACAGGGAAAGGAGCAAAATGTTGTTAAAAAATTTCTCATAAAACCAGAAGATTTTATTTCCAAAACTGTACATTTCAGGAAAAATTACTTGACAAAAAAGAGATAAATTTCTTCGCAGATATATCGTTTGACATGGTCCTCTGATTTTGAGATTTCAGTAAAGGTTAATTTGGACAAGTTTTGGACTTTTTAACTAAATTTCATGGCCTGCCATGCAATCTAATTGTTTCCACTTAAGTGAGAATTTTTTATTTTTTAATTAGGCAGTCCTTTCATCAATATCCTCACCTATATTTCGTCTGCATTTGTTCCTTGGATTTGGGACTTCTGTACCATAAGTTCTGGAAATTCTTTGACCTTTTCAAAACACATCATTTCATCCCAATCCATCTGCTTTTAGTCACTAAATTTCCAAATTTTCTGGGTTTTTTTTCAATTGCGTTTAATTTGATCCTATCTCCTTTCCAGACTGTTTGTAATGCTTTCTTTTCTATTTTGGTCCATATCCTTGCACTTCACGGCATCCCATGTCTTTTTATTGTTTTCCCTTTGGTCATAATTTTAAAATTTTTTAGATTAGACAGGTCATTTCGTTCAATTCTTTTCCTGTCTTTTCTGTCTTCCTATTTTATTTTTTTTCCTCCTGATTTGACAACTTCAGTGAGGTTAGTTTTGGCAAGTTTTGGTATTTTTCACAGTCCTTAATTTCATCCTGGTTGGTTTCCCTGCTGGCTCTCTATTTCCAAATTTTCTTTTTTTTTTTTTTTCAGTTGCATTTTATTTCATCATATCTCCTTTTCTGAGTGTTTGTAATTTTTCCTCTTGAAATTAACCTTACTGAAATCCCAGAAGCTGGAAATGAAGTCAAATGAAAAGACAACAGAATATATCCATAAACTACATGTCTGTGAAAAAAATTCACCAAAGGGAAAGCAATGAAATTGCATGGGATGCTATGATTTGCAGGTAATGGATAGAGGCTTGCTGAATTGTTCCCCTTTGAAATTGCAACATTTCATTTATTTTCTGCAAAGGAAGAATTTTCTTTTGTTACTCGTGTGCTGGGTTCGGGGCAGGAACAGGCGAGAGGCAGGATCGTAGCAAAGGCGAGGAAGGACTTTGTTCAAAAGAACCACGCAGTTTTTATAGAGTGGTACAATAGATTCTGTTCTATTGGCTAACTAACAGAAACATCTTTCTCACGCACTGTCCTTGAGAGGAACGGAAAAACACGGTAGAAAAACAGCACCTGCAAATTGTTTATAGTCAACAGGTTATCACATCTTTACAGCTCCCTAAAACTTCTCACAAGCTGCTGTGAGAAACGCTTGCTGTTTCTCTCTCCCTGTCCCATGGCATCCACATTCATTCCATAAGGGAATTTAAATCTTGAAATCAGAGAATTAATTGTAACCAGTACTCTGGAAAGGAGATATGTTCAAAGGCATTTTGGTTTTTTTAAGCCTTTCCCTAATTTTGTCAGAAAAAAGGACTATTTTCTTAGGCATAGGTACCCAGCATGTGAGTTTTTTCACCATGTAAGGTATGGATGGAGCAATGTTGTTTTATTGCCATGGTCCCCTTGGCATACCTCTTCCTGTGCACTGTTCCTGATCTCTGGACTTTCAAGTTTTCTCTACCTTAACCCTAAGCAAAACCCTAACCCCAAGGAGAACTGTAAAATCGGGCTAATTGTGAGTCTGATATGTCCAGCCTGTAGGTGATGCAGGCTCTCTCCCTTCAGAGGTACACCTATGTTTTTGGCAGCTGTGCCAGAGCTGTCTGTTCTGCTGCTACTGCAGCACGGTCATGCTTTGGCCATTTTCAGAAAAGAGAGAAGGACACATGTCATTGCTCTGTCTTCCTCATTCCCTAGCTGGTGTACGACTTTTCTTATCTAATCTGGTATAAATGAGGCTGGTAAGAGAACCAGGCAGTTCTAGTAGCTTTGCTGAGGCCTTTTTATTTTTTCTGCTCCTCCTTAAAAGGAGAGGATACCATCTTTGGCAATATAAAGTAGTCTTTGCAGCAGCACTCAGCAAACTATTTCAGAAAGCAGAAGTCTTTTGGCTTCAGGGGGCAATGCATATGTTAATGGCAATGCTAAATATTGTCTTCCGTTGTTTCAGGGTTGCTTGCATGTTTGTTTTTACTTTCAAACAATAGGCTGTGCCCCAGGGTTACAGTACACATTCTGAATGGGTCCTCAGAATGAGAAAACATGATTTGTCAAATGACTTATTCAGAAAATACCAAATGGAATGAACTCATTTGAACAGCTCTATTATGCTCCCCTGGTGTGCTATTCTTTTAACAGAAGAACCTTATTAGTGTAACAGTCACTCCAGGCCCAAGATGTTAATGTTTTCTTTGGCTCTAAGTTGGAATGTACATATGTAGGAATCATTTTCATTTTCTAATTATTACAAATGATGTTCTGTTCTTTACAAACAGAACTATTTTCAGGGGGAAAAGTTATGCTCAGGAAGAAACCAAGTAAACATTTTTTACTTAAGGTTTCTCTAGAATAACTAAAACTAATTGACCAGGCTCATTTGATTTAATCAAGCCATGAATATAAACTTGGAAAAATACTCAGTAACATATTTCTGCCTGCAAGCTGTCTTTTGACTGAAAATAGGTAGTCATACTAGATTGCTACACTGCATTTTGCTGTTTTATTAGGCCATAGTATGTTCTTATGTCAATCTATTAAATTTGCTCTATCAAAGAAAAAATGCTAGGTGATAGTTGATGCTATATTATGAGGTGTGTGTGTGTTAAATCCTGCAATCTTTTGTACAAAAATTTTTCCTTGATCATAGAATCACTGAATATACTGACTTGGAAGGGACCCATCAGGATTATTGAGACCAACTCCTGGCCCTGCACAGGACAACCCCAAGAGTGACATCATGTGCTTGAGAGCATTGTCCAAATGCTTCTTAAAATCTGTGAGGTTTGAGGCTGTGACTGCTTCTCTGGGCAGCCTGCTTCAGTGCCCAACCACCCTCTGGGTGAAGAACCTTTCCCTGATATCCAACCTAAACCTCTCCCAATGCTGTGTCTGATGGTCCCAGGGCATGCTTGGCCCTCCTGGCTGCCAGGGCACTGCTGACTCATGTTCAAGTTACCATAGACCAAGAGCCAAGATCCCATTCTCCAGCACTGCTCTCCAGCCTCTCATTCCCTACTCTATAGAGACAGCCAGGTTTGCCCCACACCAGGTATGGAATCCAGCATCCTCCCTTGTTGAGCTTCATCTCGTGGGTGATTGCCCATCTTTCTAATTTGTCAAGGTCTCTCTACAAGGCCTCTGCCCTCAGGGGAGTCAACAGCTCAATCCCAATTTAGTGTCATCAGTAAACGTAGTGTTCCCTCAAGTCCTGCATCCAAGTCTTTAGTATTGGATGGCCAGACATTTTAACAGTGAAAAATCAAGCCTTCAAATTTTAGAGAAGTAGATCTCCACTTATTCAAAGTAGTAATGTCCAAGAGTGATATTCCTTCCTGAGCACAGAAAGAGAAATTCTTCATAGTATCTCATGGTTTGTTTACATGTCTAGACAGCATTAATGCAGACTTGTAGCATAGGCATATAGACCTACACATACTAGAAGACAATAGCTGTTTTTTTCTAATCAAACTAGTTCCTAAATCATGTGATGTCACTACTGTTGGTTGTGAATGTTGCAGAAGGAATGCAATCAACAGCAAATAGCTGTACTATGAAGATTTTTTCATGCACTTTATTTAAGGCTGAGGAAAGATGACTGTTCAGAGCCGATTATATCATTATACCACTTATATATAATCAGGTTGTGTTTTAAATTGCTGAGCAATTCAAGAAGCAGTCTTGGGCTTATCAAGCCCAAGTGGATATGTGCTGCGTCTTCACAGGAAGCTATTTTAGATTTTACTGGGTTGCTAGTATGTGTCTGACACCCAAGGAGTCCCTTTTCAAAGGTTTGGTAGATATATTACAAGTAAATGTGATTTAAAAAATATGTCATATACTTATTCTTACTCTGACTTGTTTCCATAACCCTGAAATGTTTCTCTGCATGGCCTCAAAACATGGCAGCATATCTAATCAGGTTCAACATAGTAATTTTTTAAAATTTATTTTATTTTTAATTTTGTGTCATATCTGTCAGATTCTTAATATCAATCTGTCTCATCTGACCAGAAGTTACACAGCACTATGTGCTCAATGCCAGAACAATTCCTTGGGTAAGAGTAAAATTTTAAGTTTCTGAAACTGAAGTATATAGTGAGCCCTGGAACTCAGCATTTAATTTTATGTTGGACAGCTCTGGCCAGAAAAAATGTCACAAAATGAGACTGGGCATCAAATTGTTGCATAGAAATTACAAAGCCATGAAGGCAGGAAAAACAGAAAATAACCATGTTCATCTGAAACTCAGATATAGTCACTCTCTGCCTAAATGTTAACTTAGACCAGTGTATTATTATCAGAAAACTTGTCAGGGGTAAAATCCATTGGTTTTGACTTTGCTTGTTTGTGCTTTTAAGAACCCTTTCTTTATTTTTCATCCTTCTTAAATTTGTATATTTGAAAATCTGAAAAGGACAGGAGCTGTATACAAAGCTATTTCTCTTTTTTCCTTATTCTTTTTCTTCAGCTTAATTTCTAAGAAATAATCAAGAAATAAGTGGCATTTAATCATATAAGCATCCAGAGCACTAAATTCACAGATTATGGCTCATTATCCTTAGGGCATTGCTTTCTGTCATGCTTTTTGGACCAGTTTAATATTTAATTCATGAACAAATAGATGTGATAAACAACAGAACGATAGTTTCCAGATGTGCTTCATTTCTGTTTCTTTCCTAGCATATGAAGATAAACAGAATATTTGTTCACTTTAGATAATACCTAAAATAGCACCCTGGCATCTAAGACACAGCTTAAGTGAAATTTAGGTACCAAAATTTAGGAGAGCTACCCAGGAAAAACAAAACCAAATAAATCCCCCCCCAAAAACTGTTCTCTTATTTCCTGAATGCAACAAACTTCCATTGTTACAGCACATACAGAAGTACTACTTTATTGGCTGAGCTGCCTATCCACTCCCTATGGAGTATCTAGACATAATGTTTGCTTCTGCTGAAGTCCCTTGGAGCGTGCTTGCTGCTATATATCCATGCTTGGCTAAAAATGCCTTGTCAGAAATAAGCAGTGACAGCAAACCTTGGCTCGTGAAAATAAAGGTCCAAGCATTTGTTTTTAAATTCAGAAAGCATTGGTTCTGATTTCCAATTTCAAGGAGATCCTGAGCTGCAGTCCAGAGCCATTAGTGTTTTATGTTGGTTATCCTAAAAGTCCCAGAGTTGTGCATCCTGATTTTTAGGAAAAGTGTTGAAGAGTTTCCTTGAGAACGCTTCAACAATTAAGACCTATGTAGCCTATGACAGTTTGTCCTTAGAGGAAGATAGATGTCCAGAATTATGTCAGCAGGAAAATAAAGTCAGTTTCTGTTTAATTTTGGTGTTTAACCCTATCAAATATTTTTTTTTGTTTTTTAGCAGCCAGAATATATAAAAGGCTATTAGAAAAAAAATGTGGGATGTGGGATAAAGGATGCTGTGGAAATGCAGGCCAAACAATAAACAAGAATGTCCTTCAGTCATAAAGTGTAAGTCATCATCTTGTGAGAGGACAAAAGTAATTTGGCCAGAATTAACAAGAACATGAAGAAAAAGGGGAAGATACTTAATATGGAGGTTAGAAGTAAATGCATAGAAATGGGTCTAGAGTTTAGACCACTGTATATTGAGTAGCTCAATGAACCACAAGATGATTGAGTCTAATGTTTAACCAATCACCATCTCTTCAACTAGACCATAGCACTAAGTGCCATGTTCAGTTTTTTCTTGAATGCCTGCAGGGATAGTGACTCCACCACCTCCCTGGACATTCCATCACAGTGCCTGCACACCCTTTCAGTGAAGAAATTCTTTCTGGGAAGTCAAGTACATTGTCATCCTATAGCAATGACTGGCAGAGACTGTTATGTCATAAGCTTTCTGTCTGTAAATTTGATCATGCTTGAAGGTATTAAATGTATCAATAAAACCTATTATTGTCTCAACTGAGTATGGCAAGGAAGGGAACATGCCCCATTTAGATACTTTAGATAGTAATCTCAAAATGTGCAGTATCCTACATTGTAGTAAAATGTATCCATTTGAATCTGGGGTATTTAAATTCCAAGGAAGGAGATTGTGTATTCTGTATTATGATTATGGAGGGAAAACTGTATTTCCATGTGTGTTTGGTAATGGCTGAGCTTAGGCTATGGTTTGCAATTATGAATTTGTGGAAGTCAGGGTTGTGCTTCAAATTCTAAACCTTTTGTCCTTCCTGGGAGCTCTTACTGCAGAGCTCTGTTAAATCCCCTCAGCTTCCTTGCTCCCAATGGTCTGGCCCATCTCTTTGCTGGTAGTTACTTTCTCCAATCTTTTCTTCCCAGCTGGCAAAAGAGAGTGTTTACTTGTATTTCAGACATTGCAGTTGAGTTGATGATAGTCTCTCATCTTAAATTGCTGGTATGCTTGTGCTGATGTGCCAAATTCTGCTGTTAGAGCAGCCAGAACATGGGCAGACATTTCCTTCTACATTCTCTGCTGTGGGGCAGTGACCTTTGACAGCAAACTTTGGGATGGAGGGAAGAGGAGAAAGGAGAGGCAGTAAAATCTTAAACTGCTGCAGTAGGCAGAAATTTGCTGCAGCAGGTTATACTCTACAGTATGTCACCTGAGGTATTGTCACCCATATATTTTTAATGCTGATGAGGGCCATATTTCATACCTGGAAAAATGCATGTGCATCAGAGAGGCCCTGAGTATTGCAATAATATGTTTCCCTCCCTGATGCCACCAAGAGTTTTCTGAAAATGAGAAGCTATCAAAATTACATGGGGATTTTGCCAACCATGTATTCCAAAATTAAACATTTCCATCAGACACAGTGCTGAGCCAGTTTACTAATACAGACTACTTTGTCTCTGCTCATTGTCCTAATAGAGCCAACTGACATGTTTTTTCTATTGGAGAAGGACAAAGTTTTAAAAGAGAATTCAGAATTTGTCCCAGATATTTCTCTGGGTCAGAGAAAGGCTGAATGGTTTATTTGTTCTTAGTGCTGCAGAATTTTGCATTAGAATAGAATATTTTCTTTTATTCCATGACTTGTCACATACTTTTTATCGTAGACTGTGTTCTCATAGAATTTCATCACCTGATTTTAAAAAATATTCTAACACATCTGGTAAGATTTTCTATAACTATCTCTGTTTAATCTTCTCAGTTTCACGAATACTTTGTAAGCTGTTACAACTCTAACCTCAAGCACAGTTAAAGATATACCTGTACAAGGCACATGGAAGTTATGTGATTGCTCCCCTCTTTGCCTCTGAGTGATTATTTGCTGAATATACTTCTTTAACTTCTGCTCATTCAGCAGCACTTCTTATCTGATTCGAGTGGGTGCATGCAACTTCATGAATCAGATTTAATAGTTTCAGAGTCTTGAGTTGGTTTTCATAGTTGGGTGGTAGCTGAGTCCAACAGCAAATATAGTGGCATTGCATTACAAACAAAACCCCCACTTATTTCCTCTCATGGTTTAAGCCCAGCTGGCAAAAAAAAGCACCACACAGCCACTTGCTCACTCCCTTCTGGTGGGACTGGAGAAATAATCAGAAAAGTAAAAGTAGGAAAACTTATAAAACTATATATTTTAATGGGTAAAGCAAAACATGTGTGCAAGCAAAGCAGAATAAGGAATTCCTTCACTCCCTATTGACAGACAGGTGCTCAGCCATCTCCAGGAAAGCAGGGTTCCTTCACTCCTAAGAGTGACTTAGGAAGACAAATACTGTCACTCCAAATGGCACTGCTTCATTCTTGTTCCCCCTAGCTTTTTTGAGCTAAACATTATGCCATATGGTGTGGAATATCCCTTTGGTCCATTGGGCTCAGCTATCCCAACTGTGTTCCATCGCAGCTTCTTGTGCACCCCCAGCTTATTGACTGGTGTGGCAATGTGAGAAAGAGGAGGGTGTGAAAAGCAACATCTAATACCATATAGCATGAATAGAGACCCAAAATCCCTGGAGGGCGAGTTCCAGGAATCAGATGCCCTGGATGCATAGGAGGATATTCTGCTAGATATTTTATGTAACACCAAAAATGATTTAACAATGAAGAAAGTGAAACATACAGCATCTTATTCGAGGTGTGAAGGTTTCAGGATCTCCATGATGAAAGGAGCCATTAAGATAAATGCGGGCTTGAAAAATGTAAAATAATAGAAAGATACTAAAAAATAACAAGAGATGAGAAGTCATTGACAAAGGTTTTAGCCTGTCAGTTCTTGAGTTAACAGTCTTTGAAACCTTATAATAGTATTATATTGAGGATCTAATAAAACATAAGAGAAGTTTTAGAACCTGTAAAGTGGACCCAAAAAAACCAAAAAACCTTTTTTTTCAAATCAGTGGGTTTTTTTTAATTGAAACATACTCACTTTTGTATTGTCCCGAAGCATATGCTTCATGTCAAAGCATTCCTTGTCTGTAATACTTTGGAAGATAATTTCAGATCCTTGAAACAGTCTGGAACAATGCAAAAACAAGAAGTAAAAGGACAGCCATATTATTCAAGTTATGTATTCTGTCCTATTTAGTCACCAATTGGGATACTTTCCTCTGCTTTACATCACTCTTAATTAGATTTCTCTCTTCCATTTTATCCTCTCCATCTCCCTCCTTGATTTTTTTCTCCTGTCACAAAGTTGAAGTTCTGTGTTACTGGCTCATCTCTTTTCCATACCTATGTGTCTTCAGAAACCCAGGCCAAAACCAACAGATTTATCACAGCCTTAATGACAGCTGGCTGCATGCTGAGTGAATTCTTAAATTCCTCAAAACTACTTTTCTTGCCAAAACATGTGGAGTTGCAGCAGTCAACATTTTATTGGGACCGTTATCTCCAGATGAAGAATGACTCTGCTGGAAAAAATTATTTAGTATCAGCTATAGACCTATTTTTAGCTTCTTGTTTGGTGAAACTTCAGAATATAATTAGCCATATGTTGAGCGATGTTCTCCACATCTTAAATTCAATTTTTGCAAACCACATTTAAGCACTACCTCTTCCACAACTTTACACTTAGAATCAGAAGACATGGTAGGGTTTTTTATGAGAATGTGATTCTTCATATTTCTTTGGGTATAATATTTGTGCTTATGAAGATTGTAGAACTGGCAGTACTTAAGACTGAAATGTTAATTTTGTTTATATGGGAAGATTTGTGCTTGCAATGGTACTGGAATCATCCCCTACTTCGGTCACTTATGAACTTCAAGCCTAGCACTGGGGCGATGGTGTTCTCAGAGGCAGAAAAGTAGAGCAGGTCAGAAACATTCATTCTCCCCCACAAGCATTTATAGTAAAAACAAAGCAAGATTACTTTAATCAAAAACATGTACAGAAAATCTTAAGGGTTTGTCAAAAATAAGAGGTTCTAAGTGAAAACATTTTTTCTTTAAATGAAATCTAAACAAACTTTCACATTTCAAATTGGATTAAAACAAATCAAAAGATTAAATCATATCTGTCTGGCTAAAGTATTGGTATGGAATTATAGTCAGGTGCCTCATGATACTACTACGTCCCCCAAATCTGAACTCGTGTTTGGCCCACTTTTCCCATAATACAATTTCAGTTTTTCCTCAGGACGTTTTCTGGGAAATGAAGTTCAGTTTTTGCTGCCCTGAAAAGGCATTTCGAACTATGAGAATTGGATAAATGTCACCTTTCTATTTCTATTTAAAGAAGAAAAAGAAAACTCTTTTGCTAGAAGAATAGTAAGGCTGGAGTTTTATTTTGCTAGTCGGTGGAGATGTGTTCTTTGGTTCTTCTCTGGTTACAGGTGGTCTGATTCAAACTTCTCATTCTTTCACAAAGCTGACGAATAGAAGAAGTTTTCTTGCGACATCATGGCCCATGTTATGGAGCAGAAGTGTACAAAGGCTAGAGTGAAGGGAGAGAAGAACATTTGGGAGAGTTTCACATTGCTGAATGGTCTGACAAATCTTGCAATACAAATAGAGTTTCTGCAGCCTCTGTGGTTTCTATCCTAGTTGTGCTCAGAGTAGACTCTGCGTAATTGAAAGTCAAGCCTCTTGGCTATGATCATTTAAAACCCAGTCCCAATGTTCTTGTGTTTCCACATTTTTGTACTGATGGCAAGCTGTTGTCTATCTGCTTGATCTTACTCTCATTGACTTGTTTGGCCTCCTTTTTTTCTGTTGGCCTCATTGCCACTTGAAACTCAAAACATTTAGATTGCTGATGATCTGTTTCTAGCAACATAGAAGAAGGAGACATAACACCACTTATTGCCAAAATGAAGAACTGTATGTCACCCTTATTTTCAGGTGGCTCTTGATTAAAGCCTGTTGTCCCTACTGGAACCATTTTTTTCAAATGACAGTGGCAGTTGCCTTTTGCAGCTCACAGTGCTTAGGAGAGTTTCTGGTTCCTTACACAAAGATAAATGTATAGATTGTTTCTGAGGCACCTCTGTTAATGGTAATCCATTGAAATGAGTTTCAAGATTACTACAAATTGTTTCATGGCTGTCTCATGGCTCAATATTGAGTGAGTAACATCACGCTGTGTGAAACAGTGCCACAGAATACAAGGATCTAAATAGTCAGAATAGCAAAAAACAATTTGAGGAAAAAGTAGCATGTTTAATCACGTTTCATTGAGTATTGAAATCAATTGAGTTGCTTTATAGAGCTTTCAAAGCACAAATAGCAAGAATGTTGATCATTCTACTGGATTTTTATCAGTAAAAATTAGTTATCAAGGGTGTTTTTTCTATAATTAAAGAAATCAGCTTATTTAACTGAATGTGGTTTTTTGGTTGAGTGTTAGTACAGCTGAGATGGAGGATTTATTTGTTTTTATAGCAGGGTTGAATGAAGTTGGCTACTTCACTTAACCTGTTTCTGAGTAGCTGACAGCTTTTCCTAATTTTACAGATTATATTTTCGTAATTTTACAGGTAACTTTAATTAAAGAAAAAGTCATTTGTTCAATTAGAAATAATTTTAAAAGAATAAAACTTCCCCTGCATAAAAATAAAAATCTATGTTTATTTTATAGTTGAAGAGTAGGTGGAGTGTTTTCTTTTGTTTGTTTTCTATAGACATTCAAAACAACAAAACTTGACTGTTATACTGCAATGTATTTCAAATAACACATTTCCTGCAATACTACTAAATGCTTAACAACTATTCTCATAATTTCCAAAGAAATTCAATTTGTTGTGGTCCTTTTGTGCTCACAGAACAATCTAATTCTTGTGACCTGTGAATTTAAGTGTTTATTTATATTCTCTGGTTAAGCATTTGCCAACTTTTAATGACTTAATTTGCCTCTCATTAGCTTACTCTGTAAGACTTCAATTGTAAGCAAAATGATATTTTTAATTCAAAATGCACTCTAATATAATATAGATAATCACAGGTCTGGGGGAAAAAAAAGTGAATCTAGCATGGATTTTTTTCTTTCTCTGGTATCCAGATTTACAGCTTAGTAAATATTATGAACAAACCTCTACTTAGAAATTGTTTTAATTTGAAAAGTTGAGATACATAATCCCATACCCTTTCAGAATACATTTACTGCTGAAATTCTATATTTAAGGTTATGTTATTCCTTTATTAGTTTCATTAATGCCTTTGAATAATGACTTCCCATGTGGTAATCTAATTACTGTTTGGAATAATCAGGAAATTGGCCCATTGTCATAGATCAGGTACGAAATTGATAAAAGAAGGATAAAAAATGAATTCTATGGGGCATGGGAGTCTAACTAGGAATGTTGAGATAATGGAATTGGTTAATTTTTGATTGAAAACCAGTGACATCTACACAGTGAGTCCTGTTGAGTAGTTGCTGTGATTTAGCAATATTACTGCCCAACTCAGTGCCCCCACCAAGACTCTCCAAACCACACAGTGCTGTCTCTCACTGCCCCATTCTCCCCTCCCCTTCCCAGCTGTGGTGGTATGGAGAGAATTATAAGAGGTAAGAAAGGCAGAGATCACAGGTTGAGATGAAAACAATTTATTGGAAAATAATTTCCAATTTGTTTTATTGTCTCATAGCAATGAGACAATAAAATGAATAGCAACAGTGTTAATGACAGAGGGTATAGAAAAAGAAAAAATTCACACAGAAAACCTCCTTAATATTAGACAATATAGGATGGCTCCTTCTCCCTGTTTTCTTGACCCTTCTGAGAAGAGTGTCCCTTTCCACTGCCCCCAGCAATGATGTGAGGTAGTACAGAATAACCTCATGATCCCCTCTCAGCTACTGAAAAAGTTAACCCCAGCCAGAACCTGGACAGTAGTAGAACTTGCAGAAGCTCTGGTACATGGGGTATTTGAAACTGAACATGACAGACAAGAAAAAATGGGTTGTGGGGAATTAGTTTTTCACTGGCAAAGGTGTGCACTAGTGACCTACTATCTCGTGAGCACCTTTAAGTCTGTTTGAACAAATGCTTGGAATTCCATATATCCTCTGGTCCCTTTTGGACTTTGTTTGTATCTAGCATTAGGAGATTGTTATCCTGTGAAAGCGCTTGACAGTAAATGCTTAATTTTCAGTCTTTCTTACTGGACAATTAAATCTCAGTATATGTAGAGTCACATTGTGCCCACTTATCTACTTGCAGTAGAGAAAAGACAGAACTCAGAAATCAACTTGTCCCATGGATCACAAAAAACTCCTAAAATTGGCCAGCAGCACAGGGAGTTTTAAATGGTTGGAAATATGCAACGACTTCATTGATTTTTGACATTTTGAATTCTAATTATTTGCATTTCATATCTTTTACAGACCATCTGAAAGGAAAGATAATCCAGAGGCAGATACAGAGAGCAGCTCTAGGTAAGAGCGTTACATTTCAGATAGTCTGCAACAGGGACAAGCTCTCTCCCAGGGCTGAATCTGCTTGGGAGACAGGCTGTGTTTTCTATGACTGACTTTTTGCCACAGTATTTCTACAATAGCCCATGCCATAAAGAACATGTGAACTTTGCCTGAATTTTGACTCAAAAGGAGTCTAATTTTATGTGTGGTGAGAAAAATGATACACAATTCTTACAGATTTGGGAGTTTGATTTCAATTTAGTCTAATCTGAATTCCCATTAACAGATACTGATTTGTCCTGAGGCTGAGCTAGTAGCCATGTTGCCACAATCTAACATTCTTTTTAATTTTTCTCATTCCAAGGGGGACTGAAGGCATATACGGTTCATTTCTCTCACATCTAGTTATTGAAATTGAGAAGTTATTCTTGCAGTTTCTGTTGACACAGCTGTACAGCTAAAATTGTCTGTGTAAGTTGTTCACAAAAGTGTAAAGTCATCCAAATTTTGTTTAAGATGCTTTAAGCTGACTTCACTGACTTTGTACTGAAATGGCCTAGGAGTGTTCATAAGAGAATTCCACTTTGAGGACAGTAAACCTCAGCCAAAATTTGACAGAAAACCACTGGGGCAATTAGTTTAGATCCCCCCTCATTTAGATCCATAGAAGAATCCCAAAATATACCTTCATGGACCTGCTTCACATAAAAGATGGAGCTAACTTGGACCAGATTGCAGCTGATACATGAGATAAATTTTCTCTATGTTATGTATGCATTTCTATGTATACATAACATAGAGAACATTTATCTCTTAATAAGAGAGAGAAGATTTGGGGACTATCTTTTCCAAAAGTCAGGTGAGTAAGTTACTTCAGAATAACATAACTGTTTCTGTTTCAAATTTACCCATGCATCTCATGCTTTTGTGATAATGTTATTGTTTCATATCTTTATAATTTTTTATTTTGATTTGAAAATCAGCACTAAAAATAATTTTGTCTGTCAATAAAGCCCAGGAATCAAACTCAGTTGATTTTTATCAGGATGAGAAGGGGAAGGGAAGGAATTGCTGATCACTTCTTCCTGTTAACCAGTGGCAGGACACATGTGAAAGGTTCAAAGCTGCATCACGGGAGGTTCAGATGTGATGTTAGGAAAAGATACTTTACCAAGAACAGGCTTCCTTGACAGGTGATCAATGTCCCATACCTGACTATTTAAAAAGTATATGAGTTTAATGGTTAAATAGTAAAATGCTTTCACTTTTGGTCAGACCTGAAGAGGACTAGATGATTGCTGAGAGTCCTGTCCAACCCCTCCCCTTCCCTGCCCTCTCCTTCCCTCCTCTGAAGTTCAATTTAAAGGTGCTATCTTCAGAATAACATGGAATTTTTCTTTAATTCACTTCAGGTTTGAATATCATCTATTTAGTAATTTTTTTAACACTCTTACAAGTTACAACAAGATAAATCATAGCAGTGCTGTTTATGAGAATTCCTTATTCAATGTTTTGAAAAATGAACTAATATATTCTGAATGTGTGTTTCAATCTGAATGATAATATCTGGTCTTGTACACTGACTTTTTTTATTACATAGAAAAATTGTGTTTCAAATGCTTTTTTCAATTACTAAGCTGTTTTTCATAATATAGGTAGGTATTATTTTTCATGTCCTTAAGAAATGCCATAGTAGTGACTTTACCAGCTATACATTCATAGTGTGAACATTTTATTAGTAATTCTCCTCATAGCAGGCAACCTGTGTGGTTTTGCCTTTTGTTTTGAGCATTGCTGTCTGCTTATTCTCACTAAGTCTGGAATGGACAAAGTATTTTCCAATATTTACATTATTATTTGAACTACTCTGGACATTTAACCTTAATACTTATTCTATGAGTTGGGGAGTATTATTTGCCTGCCTGCCTTTCTGGTTGAATGTTCTTTTCAAAGAGTAACAGGTGCCAAGTCTCCCAGGAACTTCTTGATGATCAGAATGTCATCAAGATATTCTTAAATGAAAACTGTGTGGTCAAAAGTCTAATTCATGGTCTGTTGAAATCCCAACATGAAATAAAACACACCATTGTTTCAACTAGAAACCAAGTTAAGTTAACATCTTCCAGCTGCCTTTTTTTTCTTCCCATTAACTTAAAGCATTTTATGGTTAAAACTCTTCAAGAAATTATTCTAGTCTGATTTGAAAGAGTGTAGATCTGTTTCCCTTATGGCTGTGCTTAAGATGTGGATTTCTTTTTGGAGGAAAACACCACTACTCAGCCCATTGCTCTTAGCTATCTCTTTTAAAACACCATATACTGGGAGTTAAAACAGGACACAAATAGATGGGAGGTATCATCAGAGACAAGGGATGTTCAAAGTTTGTCAGTACACTTCCAGAAACATTGAATACTTTATGTAAATTTGTAAGGATTCATCTCAGTGTGCCTTTCATCTTCATTAACTGCAAAAATTACCTTATTATGTAAATGAATTATTTTAGATATTTATCTTTATAAAAATCTTTCAGAGTAACACACTTAACTGCATTTTTATGCAGGATTTAAAATTCATTTTGCATTCCTAACTGCACTTCAGGATTATTTAAAATTAAATAATATGCACACTGCCTGTGTATTGACAGCAAAAACACTGGGTCACAAACATGCTTTAGGGTGGAAAAGATGGGAGAAAAGAAAGGAAAGAAAAGCTTTCCCCGGGGTTTACAGTGTTTTAGAAGAAAAATTGATGTTTTATTTAATTCTAGTGAAGCATTATCTTATGATGCTTTAAAGTAGTATTTTTGTAAAATTCAGATCCTGATGGCAAAACATTTTTCCTTCTGAGGAGGTTTGTTAGGAGCAAATTACTGTCCAGATCTGTTGTCCTTGTAAAGCTACTTGAAATGAAAAAACAAAAAAGGGTACATATGGGTCTTTGTAAGGAATTTGCATCCCTTGTACAGATTTCAGCATTAAGGCACAGTTTTATCAATATTTTATTAGAAAACTTCAGCCAATCCAAATAAAAAACCCACTTGTTTTTCCAGGTTTTGTAACTTGAATTTTAGAAATAAGATTCTATATTTCTCATGTTATTCAAAGAGCTGCTCCCAAGTTCTTTTTTAAGCAAAATTCCCTTGAAAAACTTCCTCATAAAAAATAAAATGATGAGGTGAGTCAGAAACAACAGATATGTTTCAGTCCCTGAAAATTCATACCAGCATTTGATTTGGTGTGGCAAATGCCTGTGAGCAAAGATTTTGGCATGTTATTTTTATATTTGGATTTGTAACACATATTTGGTTTTAAGCAAATATAGGGAAATTCCTGCTTATCTTTCTTCCCTTTACATCTTTATCTGTACCATCTTTTCCTACATTTTCAAAGCTAGATGCCTGTTCTAAATATGTTAGTATCAGTCTATGCCCTTTTTCATTCCTTGCTGTGTGTTTCTTTATAGCACGTTTCATTCTGCTTACTCACCTTTCCTTGTCTAGAAGTGATTGAACAATATCAGCACAGAAGACAGACAGTGCTGTATAATGCATGCATCAGGGTGCTCCTGCAGGAGTATTCCAGCCAGTCTTGGAGAGGATTTCAAGCAATGATTCCTCAGTGTTTTGATGCTGCCACTACCATATATCCAACATCAAGACACAAATATGTTGCCTGACAAAATTCTACATGTCAGAAAAGTTACAAAGGGGAACTGCTGCTTCTAGCTGTCCAGTGTCAGATCCCAGAATCACAGAATGATTTGGCTTGGAAAGGAGGTTTAATCCTCCAGCCATGGGGACGGACATTTTTCACTATATTAGGTTGCTCAAAGTTCTATCCAACCTGTCATTGAACCATTCCAATGTGGCTCATGCCACTAGAAATGCTGGTCCACCATGGTTTGTACCTGCTCTGGATATAAGACATGTTCAGGAAGTGTATGTTAGTCCTCTCTGCAACCACTGCAGCCTCTTCTAGACATATATAACATTAATTAGTCTAATAATTATGGCTGTCTTGAACTCATCTCCTATGATCTGTGTGAATGGAAAGCACATAGAACTTCCAAACTGCTGGCTTGCATCAAAGTTCTTTAAATAAATCCACATTTAAATAAAATGAGCTTGGTTTCTTTCACTACTTTGCATCTTGTAACTGAGATGACATTTAACTTTTTTCATATGAAGCAGAAGAGTCTTGATCTGTACTAATGCCATGAAATGAAGAGACACAAGTGTTTTCAATCAGAAAATGACAGGAGCTGAGGAAACTGGCAGTTTGTGTTTTCCCACACAAATCCAGCATAGTCCATGGAGAATAATAGATGGTCTGTTTTAAGATCATTCTTGGTGATGAAAAATGATATCTTATGTATGGGCTAAATAAAGCACTTTAGAGAAGTAATCTGAAGTCCATAATTTCAAGGAGGTGGTGTTTTGTTTTTTTGCTTGGTTGGTTTTTTTGATTTTGGAGGTTTTTTTGTTTGGGTTTTTGTTGTTTGGTTGTTTGGTTGTTTTTGTTGTTTTTTTAAGAGATAAGGCAATGTCCTCAGTATTACCAGGCATCCAAGGGCTAAAATATGCTAGAGAGCAGTGTAGTCAGATTACAATATCATCAGAATAATGGAAAGATTTCTCTTAGGAATACACAATTTTGATATTCACAATCTTTCTGTGTGTTATGTTCTTCTGTGTGTTTGCCCTTGAAATGTCAAACAGCAGTGGTGGTTTTGTGCAAGTTCTTGTGCATGCAGCACACTGATTTTTATTCCTAGGGTGACCTCTAGTGGCATTAAGGCCATTTTCTTTAGGGATGAGTTTAATTTCTTTAGTCTATTTCAAAGGAAATAGGAATTCTGAGTGACAGAAAGCAGGTAAGATTGTCCTTGCTAAGAGGGACATTTATTTTTCATTGTTGCTAAGATAAAGATACCAATAGCACAACTGGATGAAAATTCAAAACCAGTACCTCTTTGCCTTTATTAACAAGTTTTACTCTGTCAAAGGTACAGGTGCTTTTTAATTTGCTTTTACAATTATTGAAATTTATTAGGTACTTTTAGAAATATTTACCAAAGTATTTTTTAATCAAATGCTTGCAACAGTTAGGGAAAGTTATTTTTTGGAAATATATATATAAGCAGTTGTTTGGACATTGAAAGTTGTTAGACTATATTCTTTGGTAACTGTGAAGCTACACAATGCAACAAACTTATTCTCTTGGTTTACGTACTATTTTGTGCTTCAAGTCAGCATAGTTTATGGCTGAAACTATGAGCTCTTGAAGAGTTTTTTTTATTTTTGTATCTACCAAGTTCTTCTGTAAAGATGATCAAAATCAGGAAAAAAGCCATGGATTCAAAGCAGCAACTAAACAAGCTGCAATGACGGCCTTGCCACAGCACTTCAGGTTCCTTCTTAGGTAATGTGTTTTGGGGTTTTCCCAGTATTACATAGGAACTAAGTTTAAAGCTGTAGGAGTATGTTCTAATAAGAAGACACTTCTTCCACCTGTCTCTTCAAGCCTCAATCTCACACAGACTTTTCTTTCCACAGGTTTCTCTCCAGTCCTTCTAGAGTGTTACGTAGTTTTATTTTTTGCTGTATTTTTTTCTATTACTTTTTTATTTAGCAGGATTTACTATGTCCAAGGTTAAATTCTAGAGGCAGGCATCTAGAATTTAACTTTCAGTTAAATTCTCTTTCAGTTTGTCTTCAAGAAAGAGAATACTGCTAATTACTGGAAGTCTTTGAAAATATGTGCTCCTGAACTGTCAGAGAAAATTCTGAGATTACTTGTGTGTTCCTATTAAACTTCCAATGTGACCCACTCAAATCCAGTGAATAGACCTCAGAAAAGAGCAGAGACATTTTTGGATCAAGAGATATTTTTATTAGGAGTCATGAACTTGTAGCACAGCTACCCAGTACTCAGCTTTTTGACATTAACTTTGGCATTTAACTGTTGTTGGAACAGTTTGCAGTCTCTGTAAGCTTTCTTGTAGTAAGTATTTCTTCTGAAATAATGAAAAGATCAGTGAGAGTTGTATTATTATTTAGAAACTCCTTCTGGTGTCTAACAAGACAGAATCTGAAGATGAAGGTTTCAATTCTCTAATTTGGTCTATTAAGATAAGATATTAAGATGCTGTGGGGGTAGTTACACATTGAAAAAGTCTTCAAAGGGGTTGGCAGGATCTCTGTTCATGGAGTTTTCACAAGATGTCTGGACATAATCTGGTTCAGTTTTCACTGAACCTTCAGCAGTTTGAAGTACACAGGGTTCCAAGGTCCCTTCCAACCAGAATGATTCAATGATTCTAAAACAGGACTTGAGGGAGAGTGAGCAAAAAATAAATCTGGTTCTATGCACAAAGACTACAGATTCTAGGCCTAAGCTTGTTTGCTTATCTTCAGCATATCTTTGAGTACATCTCTCTTTTGGCTCTAAAAAGCTGGTAAAAATTTTAACTGAGAATGATAGAGTTTTAAATGCTGTAGGCTTCTTTCTTCTGGCCATGTCCAGTAGTTGTGTTGGGCAGCTTGACGAGTCCTGTTTCAGTCAAGGGTTCCTCCATGAAAGCTCTCTGTAATAAAAATTTCTGTAACCTAATGAACTGTAAACAACAAGAGTTCTTTTACATCTGTATTTCTGTGAGGTTTTCAAGGTCAGACCTAGAGTAGAAATTTCTATCTAGCTGATTATGTAGAGGATGGGACAAGGGGTGAACAATTAAATAGCATGGCAAATGTGATATCCAGCATTGCAGAACAACATGCAGGTCTGGTAAAAAACTTCTGCCATTTATTTTTGGCTGAAATAGCTAAAGGAAATTAATTCATTTCTTCTTTGCTGAAAATGTTTGCATATTTGAGATCAAAATAAATAATTACGTGGAACAAGTAGCTAATAATATCCCACAAATGTGCAGAGGTTGGATATAACTTCTCCAGATAAGAATCTTGTGGTTAAGTTGTAATTTCTTCTGGATATGTCAAGATTGTCTCTTCTCAGTACACACTACATTGTAATTCAGCCAACAGCTACCAGAACTTCAAGCCCAGTGTCCTTTCCTTCACAGGTCATAGGAAAGAACTGAGCTATGAGAACTCCCTAAATACCTCTGTATTTCTTGTTCTTTCTTGAGCTGGTAGCACAGCACAGACATCCCAGCTGTTCTGCAGCCAGCAGGTATGTGCATGGGAGAACCAGCAAAAGCGTGGCACTCCATGTGGGATAGGAGTGTGGCCAGTAGGGATAGGGGGTCCCAAAACCATAACCTGGTTCCTACATCTGCCCAAGTTGGACATGGCCCTAATCTAATACATATGCCAGAATACTGAACAAAATCAAAATTATTCTTAAAGAATGACATTCCTGGTGACATTAAATCCTATAGTCGTAGTTTCAGAAATTTTCTAGAAAATTCATACATCATACCAACATCTAAAAAAGCATTTAGGTAACTGTTTTAGAGGACCCATGGAGTAGCCATGTGGGAGAGTGAAAACTAAACTTTCTGTAGTACTTTTGTCTTTATTCTACTCTTAATTGAGGTGGGGTCTTAGCACATCTCTTTGCTATTTGGATAGAAAAAAAAATCAGATCCACGATAGAGGAGCTTCAGCCTGACATCTTTTGTTTTATTTGAGCCAAGAGTTAAACTAAATAATTTATAGTGCAACCTCATGCTGATAATATATTGATTTCACCAATAATGATGTCTTTCCTTTGCGTTTTCCATCTCCTCTACTCTCTTGCAGATGAAAGTAGCAGAAAGATCAAAGTTGTTCAGACTTGTACAGCCATATACATTTGTTTGTCTTGAATCAAGTTCAAAACCTCATTTATTGTCTAATTTGAAGTTAAACATCAGTTTCATGGCCCATCTATACCTATACACAGCTGAAACAGAAGCAGTTAAGGATAAGCCTGTATGCTTATTTGTCCTTAATATTCTTTCAAATGACATTGCTATAAATTTAGTGTACAGTCTAGAATAAATGCTTCTGTGCATTTTCACAAGCATTTGTATGGACAACCACAGTAAAGTTCTATGTCTACAGACAGTTTGATGCAGAATGCAGGTAAAACACCCCTTTATTTTTAGAAAACACTGGGCCTATTGAATTAATCCCACAGTTGCTATGGGCCTTGCATCCTAAATGTGATCTGTGACACACTTTGCTGCCCATGCCTGTGTATGTTGTTCGTGCCCAGTAATCTGTGACACTCACTGTGTCTGCACCTTTAGCACCTTTAGGTGTGTCTTATTCTTAGGAAAGTTGTGCCATATTATTCCCAGTCAAATCCTTCTCTTGACTAGGCATTACTTTACAAAAGTTGTGCTGCTTATTGAACTGCAGTCTGCATATTGGTGGTGGGGTATTCCTAATGTCTCATGACAAAGCTTAGAAAAGAGATTTTTTTTTGTTTTCCATTAAGCTCTTGGATTTTGTAGAAATTAATCTTTACAAAACTTCAAAGCTTATGGATGACAAATCACACCCCTAGTGGGAGGCAGAGAAAGATCATTCAAACATATCAGGTATGATTTTATCTAATATTATGAGCAAGATAAATGATGCAAGAGGAATCACATGTAATCAAGTGGTAAAAAGTATTTATTAAGTTTAGGCAAGAATCTGAGTTTGTAGAGGGTTCCTGGCTAAGACTCAGCTATGTTATTTCTTCACTAGATTAACTGGCATGTATGGAACATATTAAACTTGAAGCTGCTTTGTTATTTGGGTTTTTCCCCCATTTTATTTTAATTGTGTATTTGGAAAGCAACAGGGAATTTTTAGCTGTGGTGGTTTCAGAAGCTTGCATGGCTTAAGTGCAGCTGACATGAAGGTAACACCTCCTGTTTAGTATGCCATGTATTTTCAAGAAGAAAAATATAGGTTACTAGTTTCAAAGAAGAACCTTGAGGGAATTAAAGTGTGACTCTGTATTTAGGAAAAAAAGCTCACTGAGGTTGGAAAAATATCTCTGCTTGCCAGGTGTACATTGGAAGTTAGTTTGAGCCAGTGTTAATCCAGTAAAACTATAAGCAATGCAATGTTACCAAAAAAACCCAAACAAAACAAACAAAAAAAAAGCAGTATACCAATGGACCCTTTTAATTGAATTCAGTGATCAAAATCAAAACCAACAAAATACACATCCTTAATCCCCTGCACATCCATTAACTTTTAAAATGCTGAAAATAGGACAGTATGTTTCAGAGTATTCTATGAAAAAGTGGCTGAAAATTTTAAAAATTTAACCATATTACATTAGGGTTAAGTAAATTGCTGTAAACCCACAATATAAACTCCTTCAAACATTAGGATATTTTCACCTTCTCCTGAATTACCTTGTGCCTACTCATCTTTGCTTTTGTATAAGGTACACACATGGTGCCCAGTGACAAACATGGGCTGACATGGCCCTGGGGAAATATAAAGAAAAGGAGGAGAATTACTTGTAAGATGATCCTGAATAATGATAGACTGGTATTCCTTTAAAAAAAAAAAAAAATCAACTTACAACATCTGTTCCATTTTGAAAGCACTAATGCTTGAGTTTGCCAAATGCTGCAAAGCTGATAAATAATGCAGTAAATATATTAATGGGACACTAAAGTCAATTCTAAATTTGGCTACTTCAAGTGACTATAAATCTAAGCAGATAAACACAAGATTATCAGTGAAAAAAAAAAAAAAAGAAAATATTTGACTGCAAAAAACAGCTGGAGGGCAAGGCACAATGTTATTTGAGGCACAAGACAATAAATCCCTAGGAGTTTGACTTCCAGGATACACTCAGGTTGAGAAATATATGAGCACCCCAGAGAGTATAAAGTTCAGGGTCACAGAGAGTTTCTTGCAAAATTTTCTGACTGTAGACAAGAATCTGACAGAGTATTTCAGGTTGTTGCCAGTTTGCAGTAAACTATGGTAATAACACCTGGTATCACTAGAAATAGTGTGTTTCATCCATGCTTTCCACATGGCTTTGAAATAGTGATCCAGTTAGCAGGTGCTACAATTTCTCTTTGGTACTGTGTGATTTGATCACGTGGAAAGTGCTGTAAAATTTACTACTTCCTATACTCCAAAATTGGCCATTTCATTAGAATAAAATAATTATATCTTAAAATGCCTCTTACAGTCTTGTTTATGGGAAAAAAAGCACCAAAAATTACAAACTGATCAAATGAGCTGTCACCTCATGCAGAGCTCACCTTCATCTCTATGGTATCAGCAGCTGGTATCAGTTGTATCCTGTGCTCACTTCACCAAATGGGTTGAAGATGAAGCAAAAATGGATGAAGCAAAACCAGTTAGCCTTAAAGTAAGCATCAAATTTGCCAGCTATTTCCCTACCCAGTGTAGCACTGTCAGTCTCTTCTTTACATCTTAGGACTCAATATTCTTAAAAAAGGCTTCATGACTTAGGATTCATATTTTTTGCCACTCAGCTCTATGTGCAGTTATGTTAAGGTAAAGAAACTTATACTCCTTATCAGTACGTTGCTGACTGCTGCCAAAATTGTTCTGTTGTACAGAACTGGATGCCAACAGAAGCCCCTAGTGTACACAGAGCCAATGTTTTCCTAAGCATGCATGTCATACCTCCCTGCACCCCTGAAACCTGGGGCTGCATTATCCAGGATTAAATTGCAGCAACTGCATTCGTTGCCCAGGAGAAGTCAGTGGGGCATAAAAAGTGCATGTGATATTACACTCCAACTGAATGAAATCATCTCAGCTGATGCACTAAAAGCATAGAGCTAAACTGTACAGCTGAGTTTCATATGACAAACTTTCAATCAATGAATTAAAAGTCAATCCTGACTGAACAAAACAGATGCCACTTTGTGTTCTGTGCAGTTGCAGAAGTTATATCTGATAGTTAATATTTTAGCCATAGCACTTCTACTACATCTTTTAATGTATTGCAAATTTTTTCATGTATGTGGGCAAAGCTGATGTCATGATTTTTCAGTGTTTCATAATCTCCATGTACTTGATATATGTGTGGTTAATATATATTTTCTGTTTCTGCATGCAAAACAGAAAATACAATAAACTTTTTACAGGAAAAAAGCGCTAAAGAGTTTATAGCCAAAAGAAAATTTTTATTAGGTGTCTAAATTGAATTTGTGAGCAAATAGTATGCTTTTTCTGTTTTACAGTACATTCATTCAGTGTCCCTCTAACATTATTTTAAAATGACTGAGCCTATGTACTGAAGAATGCTAACATTCGATATGAGACACAGTGAGCCAGTAACCTCTGCCTTAGCTTTCTTTCTGCAGCTGTAGCTGAAATTGCCTGGAGTGGTAAGAGCAGAGGGGTGTGAGGCAGCAGAAGCCATGGGGCAGAAAGAGGCCACTGCAGGGATTTCTCAGGAAAGGTAAAGAGGAGGAGAAGGGAGAATAGAAGTAACAGGGAATGAGGAGAAGGCAGAAGTAGGAGGAAACATAAGTGTTGAAATACCGTCCACCAGAATTTAGAAGTCTTTTTGCTTGAAACATCAGGGAAGAGCCATGATCCTTTGTATATATTACAGTAGGTATATTCTAAAGGTGTAGTCTTTAGAGCACAATGTTATTCAGTTCACCAACATATTGCTGCAATGAGCAAACATGACGAGAAACTAAAATGGACATTGTAACAGCTTGGGAAAAGACACTGGAGAATTTACAAAGCAGTGCCCTGGCAGGCATGCCCTGGACTTGACTTTCTACTAGACTTCACCTGACACTGTGATCAGATCTCTTCTGCTTTTGTGACCCAAGGTCAGTGATGTGCATAGGGTTATGTAAGTTTTATCCATTTTTCTGGTGTTATTTCTGCTACTGTGGGCCACACCAGCCTGCAGTATACTCATCTCTTTCCATTCACAAAACTCTGCTGCTCACCTTGTCTACAGCTGTGCTTCTGCCTTTCATCACCAGCCAGGGATAATGGGCAGACTTGTATTCGTGGGTGAGGATGCTGCACCCTGTTTATGATAAAGGTTTTCATCTCATACAAAAGGTTTTATTATTATCTCTGAAGGTAATGTGCAACTAAATAATCCCATCTGCAGCATGTAATCAGCAGAAAGAAAACCATTATTTTGCTGTTTTTATATACAAGTGACAAAATTTTGCCTAAGTTTGGCTGACCTTTCAGAGCTAATACAAAAATATTTTTCCAAGTACTAGATGTCCTAATAAACCAAGGAAGGAAAGCTATACTCTGGCTTGTATCACTCTGTAATGACTAGCAGAATTTGGTAATGTTTTCATGTAGGGAAGTCATCACTTCAGAAACAGCATTAAGATTTTAAGATGTTACTCTTCCACCCTATGTTATTTCCCTTCATTATTAGGGAATAATAGACCTGCTGCCTCCTGAATTCAGACACAGACACAGATTGTGCAAATAGGACAAATGTACTTCAGCATGCTCAGGAGAGTCCCCTTTAACCTGATATTGGCTCACACTAGGTCTGGCTGGAATATTCATGGAAACATTAAAAGGATTCTCACATGGTCTGTGAGTATGGCTCACTTGAGAGCCAGTAACTCCCTAAATCATTTCAGTTTGTTCCACAAGAGCACATTTCCCTCAAGCCTGGCTGCTGTGTATTCATGAAGTTCAGAAAAGCATGAAGCCTCAGGAGCTCTGCAATGAGTGTCTCCCCACCAGTTCCATCTGTAGCTGTTCTTTCCCACATTAGGCCTTCTCTTGGGGATGATATGTGAGAAATCAGAAAATCCTCGTCCCTTGTAATCATGGAAAGGTTTGCTCCTTTCCTTAAAGGCTCTGGCACAGTTATGATGACCTTTTTGTTATCTGTTACGTTCAGGTATAACTTTTACAATGTCACTGTTGTATCATCTCCTCCGCCTCCTGTCTTGTTTGCTCACTTTAACATTTCAAGCAGTTTATATTTTTACCTTTTAAGGGTACTCTCCCTACCACAAATGTATTCACCCTATCCTTCTTTGTAATCACACACAGCAAGGCCTTTCAATGTATGAAATGAGACTTGTGCATGGGCTTTGTCCACCTTGACTGTCTGTATTAACATGCTTTAGCCAAGTAATGAAATAAAATGCTTTTCAACATCAAGCTATAGGGTGCTACTACAAAAGATTAATGGTTTCAGCTGGTGTGCTGACAGGCAGAGAGGGGTCACTGCTGCCCTCCTGTTCCAGACAGAATTCCTCTCCTTGAAGAGAGGGTGCACTCCTCAGGCCTTGTGACAGACTGAGAGGATTTATTTTCTTGGCAGAAATAAGAGTTGGGGTGGAAACTTGCATGTATTGTACAGCAAATCTTTTGGTTTTTCTAATTTTTCTTGAGTTAAAAGGGTCACATATATTTTCTTGGGAACGTAAAACTCTTCTCATTCACCCCAGAAACAGAAACTGTTGTAACATTAGTAGGTAACTTTACATTTCCTTTCACTACTGAACATATAAACCATGATGGAAAGACTGTTTCACAATCTCTCAGAATAAGCATATTGTGTATTGCATGTTAACTACCTCTGTTACAGGATAGGGAAATCATAAGCTGCTAACTTATGCTACTCTTAAGGCATTTCCTTAGTTATCCTTTACCTTGAAATTTTTATCCTGAAATAGTTTCAGGATATTTTCCTTATTTATACTAATTTATTGCTTTCCAAAGCAGCTACTGCTGTCTCTTCTTTTTGCAACAGCTTTTGGTCTTGTTTTTGTTGCCAAAACCATTACAAAAAGTGGTTGAACACATTTGATAACGTTTCATGCCAAATATGAATGTTTGACTTGCTTTTATTTATATCTAAAATTATTGTTCCAATCTTCAATGATGAAAAAACCCAATTGTAAGCAAGTTGATTCAAATTACTAGTTAATGACTATGTCCTCTACTAAGGCCTAAATAGGGAATTTGAAGAAGCATTTCCAGAAGAGAGAAGTGGTTAATCACCCCAATTTCATTAACTGCCTCTCAAAAGCTAGTTTTTATTCTAATCAGAAGTTGCTTCTTTGGACACCATATAGTCATTGCTTAAATCTGATCATTTACCCTATAGCTGTTTCAAATCCTTCTGAAGAACTAACGTTTGATCCAGTAGAAGAGAATCTTCGAATGCAAATTGAAGAAGAAAAAAAAAGGTACTACTTCTGCCTCAGATTTCTACCATCCTTCAGAAAATAAATTATACTGATAGTATATTCCAATTACAATTCTGCACATGCAGCTACCCTCAGGGTTTTCTCTGACATTTTAAAAATATCAGCTTTGTGGTTCACTAATAGTTCTAAATTTCTGTATATGCTGTTGGTTTGTCTGTCAGATGCCAGTCGATGAGAGTGAGAAATTTATGCTTGAGATAAAGGTTAAAAATAAATAAAACAGCTTAATGTCCTCCCTGAGGATTAGTGTTTGCGACTTGTTTGAATCCAAATATATTGTGAGCCTTTTGGATGATTCAGAAAAGTCCTGCATTTCTTGACCTAAAGAAAACCTTTAGCTTATACAGGATTCACTAAGTCTAAATAATATGCAGATTACACATGGGTTAACCAATCCTTGCCAAGAGGATTAAAAAAAATAGATACAAGGACATCAGTATGAAGTATTTTGCTAACAGTTGTTATTCACAATCTCTGAGGAAACTTCTGGCTCTTTCCTACTCCTGGTAAATCTACAAGTGTCTAACAGCCAAGAGGGTAAGGAAACTTCCATTTGAGAGGGGAAGCAGTCTCAGCTCCTATCTGAATCCCAGATACCAGTTATTTATTAATGGTAACATGTTAAGAATTCAAAAGAAATATTTTCATAGTTGATTGAACCCATATTTTAGCTGTTAATCAATGTTAATCCCACTTGAATTTCACTAACTTCTTTATGAAATAAAAGGTTTGTGGAATAAGTTTCTTGCACTTACTGTCCATTGAAGGTTTTGTAAAATATGAGATGTTTCCTTCTACCATCCATCTGTGTCCTCTGCATCTCTGATTATTATACATGATTTTATAGTTTAAATCTCTAATAGTTTTAAGTAGGATTAACCTTTGTTCAGATGTATGTTGGAAAATCTGTAATACACTTTCTTCTTCTCATATTAGCTATAAAACAGTGTACAGTCGCTTCAAAGGACTGAAGGTAGAGATTGAGCACCTGCAGTTTCTTATGGAAAAAGTGAAGATGAAGCTGCAAAAAGACTTTGAAGTCTGGTGGTCTGAAGAGGCAGAAAAATTCCAGGTATGAAATCATTTTGTATTTCTTCCATTTTCATGTAAATATAACTTCTTCAATAATTTCTTAAAGAAGTAGTTAATTGACTAGACAGAAAGGAGTATGAAGGAAGGAATTCAGGGTCTGGTTTATCTGTACTTATGCCAAGGTAAGTTGGACAAAGGTAATGTGAATTATACTTGTGTGAAGCTAAAAAAAAAAATCGAACAAACCATTTTCTTCCTGCTCTATTTTCTTTTTTATGTTCTCCCAAACAACTTGATTAGTAGGGAAGTATGGGCCCAAAATGCTAACAACTCTGAAAGAATATCATCAGATAGCAAAAAATAATTTTTTTTACTGCTAGCAAGACTATGATTTCATCAGCATTTTTTTTGCAGCAAATATAGTTGCTTTTTAGCTTCCTTTGCTTGCAAAGGCTCCAGTAACTTTTCAGCTTCTCTAGGCTCCCAGTGGGTCATCAGCTCCCAGCACAGTGTGTTTCCTCACTCTCTAGCTGAAGTCTGCCAGTGTTTAAGCACAGAGTGATCTAATGCAATGACTTGTGTAAAAATGAACTAAAGACCTGTCATTTTAACCAGTGTATTGGAAATTCATAACACAGTCAGTCTGAAAACTACACTCTACTGAAACAACCTAGCTTTCTTGTGCTCCCCTTCTGACACTTTTTTAATGACTTGCAAGTAGTGACACAGCAACTCACAGCAAAGCTCGGCCACGAAAGGTACATCAGTCTCATGAAAAAGAATGCTGAGTGCAGTCCATCCCATATCATTTATTATTAAGTGGAAGAGAAGATTTACTCCTTGAGGAAAAGTTGTTATAAACAAAGAAAGTTTTAGCTTGTATTTTCATTAATTCTCGTTAGTATAAATTTAAACTGTATCTTTAGGAAAACAGCCTAAAATAAATACAGAACTTAACATAGGGAACTTAGTTATCCATACACTGCCACCTAAGCAGCTTAACTGCAAGTTAGCATGACCAAATACTTTTCCAGTTAAAATCCCTAACCATATTAGTGGCAAAGAGGATGACGTTTTAGTCACCCTCCTGTCTAAATATTTAGGCTTTTCAAAGCACTGCAAGAAATATTCTTGAATCCACAGCAGCACATTTTTCTCCATCCCTTAAAAGGAGAGTTCCATGATTCAACCTCTCATGATTCATCAGTAGAAGATTGGAAAACTGGAAAACATAATTGGGATTGATTTCTTAGATCTTGACCTATATATACATCTGAGCTCCCTAAGAAACTGAAATCAGTGAACATATGCTGTTACATATTAAAAACCTGTAACTTGAGCTTAAAAATACTTGAACCAATCCTAAATACTTTTCTCTTTGTTCAGAAGTATTTGTGCAAGTGGAGAAAATACTGTGATTCAGGCTCTGTGTTTTCTGAATGAGTCATTGCTTACCTTGTTATTGCTGAAATTTATAGGCCAATATGAAGCACTTTAAAAAAATCCTAGCCTGATAATTTTGGTTTTTAATTTAAACCCAGCAGGAAAAGCCAGAGATGGTTGCCTCACCAAATACTGTCAATCCTGTTTATCCACAGTTTATCAAATCCTCGCAGCACCTATCACCTATCAGGTAAATTGTTTATTTTTCTTTTCCTTCCTTACATGGGAAAAAATGCACTTTTAACTTTTAATAAAAGTGAATTTGTTCAGAATGCTTTTGCAAATACCACACTGAAACATTGTATTTTTAGTTACAACAGAAATGATTGTGTAAAAAATGAAATTTTATCATTCAGTTATTTGGAAGTCCTGTTGAAAGTAGGACCCCAGTTCATTTGGTCTTGGAACCTTGGAAACCTTTCTATAGGGACCCCACAACAGCTAAGAAAGGTAAGCCTGTTAGCAGTCAGTTTTGTGTATGAGGAGATTATATCTCCTTTGGGATGTATGCAGGGGACTTCAAACCAAAAGAGATTTAAAAATTATTTCATATATATCCTAGATAGACTTGCTCCTGAAAAATGTCATAGTACTACATTTATGCAGCATATTATTCCACAATTATATTTGATATGATATGTAAGGTGGTGATATGTCTTCTACAGGAGAAAAATGTAATAATCTTGGTTGTTTCATCAACAGTCACCTCTGAATTCAAAACCTCTAATTTAAATTTGCAGTAATAGGTTTTTCATAACCATCAGGGAAAGCAATGTGCAAGAAACCACATACCTGACTGTGCAGGTTTCCATATTCAAGGACAATAAATGGAGTGTTCTCTCCCCTTCCTTCTTCTTTCTCTCTCCCTTTTCCTCTTTCCCCCCCCACCTTTCTCTTACTGTCTTTTTCTGCCCCTCTTCCTCCTTCTTGTTATGCAATTAACATTTCTCTGGTAAGTGACTTTACCTACATTTATATGACAGTAATCTGCATAAATGATGTTTTCCTGTTTTCTTAAAACTGTAAAATAGCTTCTAAGTTTTATTTAACACTCTCATGTATCTGTAGTAAATGCTCCATAATCAGTTCAGAAAATGATAGACATAGCACTCAAAGTTTTCTGAGAAGACATTTTCAGATCTCTCAAACTGATGAAAACCAACTCCAGTTTCTCAACTTTGCTTTGGTTCTTATTCTGTTCTTCTCAAGACTTAGGCATTAATCACTTGGCAAATGGTTTTAGGCCTTATCTGTGCTGTAAATTTCTGGTCTTGGGCTGAGGGTTACTTGTCCTAGAGAAAAGCTCATGCAACAGAACATGAGAGCATTTTTGGTCTACCTTAGCACAAATCCAGCCAAATTAGCTAAAGCAATCCATGACTGTCACTCTCTCTACCATCCTTTGAACTAAGCACCTCTTGCACAACCTCTCTGCCCTACTGATCTTGGGAACAGCAAATTTCAGTTGGTATGCTGATGCATTGCTCAGGAGAGCAATACCTTTTGCATTCTAATTAAAAATTCTTGAACTAAAAAGAGCATATGGTAATGCCCAGGCACTTTCTAGTGCAATGGTGCAATGGGGAACTGGCCTCCAGCAGTGGTGAATCCTCCTTTCCCTACCCTGTCTCAGAAATAAAATTGCATAACTGATTTCTTTATGTTTTTTTTAGCATTTCTATCAAATGCTCTTACTGTTCACGTTTATTACTGGAGGACAAGTCTAAGGAAAGTCCATCTGGCCTTTTGACTAGAATGGAGAAAGATGCGTGGTTGCTTTCAGCTGCTGAGAGTCTTTACTTCAGAGTCCTGTACTGCCCCCCATGATTCCCTGCAAAAAGCAGATGTTCTCTACAGCGAACAGTTTCTCTGTATCTAAGTAATGGGCATACTGACTGAGGCTGACTGGATGATCCTTGCATAAATATCACAGACGCAGAATATTTATCTTCTGGAACTAAAATTGTAGAGCGAGTTGGGATGGATGTAGTTTTATTTTCCCATCTCTAGCAATATGCTTGCAATAATCTCTAAAACTCAAGCACTCTTTCCTCCCTATGGTTCTAGAAAGTTGATCTTATTTTATGTTAGGCTGTTTAAACATATTTTACTCAGGCATATTTCCAGTGGCATGTATATGGAAGTAGAAACACTGTTTCTGCTTTTTCTGAGGCAGGAGCTACAGGCTTAACCTCCCACTGTGCATGAAAATTTACTTTTTCCCCTACCCAAGTCAATAACATTTTAGAGTAATGGTTTCAAATTTC
This sequence comes from Serinus canaria, assembly GCF_022539315.1. Taxonomy (NCBI): domain Eukaryota; kingdom Metazoa; phylum Chordata; class Aves; order Passeriformes; family Fringillidae; genus Serinus; species Serinus canaria. Next base: position 29,743,553 of record NC_066316.1, read on the forward strand.
AGACTTTAAAAGAATAAAATAGTAGAATAATATTTATTTCCCAAGGATTTCTTTGGCCCCAGTTGTCACAGCAACTTTACTTACCCCTTCCCATAATTTTGTAGAATGAATCCAGGCTACAGGCACTTCTTTTCCTGAGACACAAATGGCTCTTTTTTTCTAACTTACATAAAAATCAACCATCTCTTTCTTTGGAATAATGTTGCTGTCTTCACCACCCAGAATAACTAGCCACCAAAGCAAAAGCTGACCTAAATTATGTTTGGTATAATGTGGTGTAAATAAAACCTGTTTCCAAGATGGAATGCAGTTAACAGGTGTGTTCAATAAGTATAAGATCTAAGACTAACTAGGCTAAATTCTAAGACTGCTATTGACAGAGTAAGTATGCAGTAAAACCATTCAGACAAACTCCTGAATGGGAATGGATGTAAATACAATCTTCAGGCTAGAAATTATAATTTATATAACTCAGCATGGAAAAGACACAGGAGTGTTCCTAATCTTTATATGGGTTTGAACAAAGTCTTTTTGATCACCTTCTAGTGTATGACTTGTGTGCATTGTTATTGTTTGACACACCTTAGTCACGTTTCCAGAGAAAATTAAGCCTTGGGAAGGCTCAAATTTTATTTTATACTAAGTTAATTTATAACTAAAATTGTAGAGAGCTAACTACATGACAAAGGCCACATAGACATGCTCTGGATAGCTGACCAAGAATTGGAAAAGTACCGTATCCAGCTAATCTGAGTCCCTGCACCTGCAAGGACACTGTGGCCTTGAGCATAGCTGTAGTATGATAACAAGATGATGTAGCTGAGACATGAGAAAAAGGAGATGTAAGTCGTAAGGAATGAGAGAGCAAGAAGGGGAACTGATACCTAAAGTATAACCAATAGATTTCTTAGCTTACAGAATATGCATGAGCTTATTACTTGTTGTGCATAAATGTCTGATGCTCTAATCAATAAACGAAGCTTGCTGATTCTCATATTGAGCGTCCCGAGTCTCCCGCATTGTGACATAAAACAACCAAGAAGGGAGGCTGGTAATCCTTTTGAGACTTAAAAAGGGTACACACACCTAAAAGGCAGTTGATCCATGGCCAAATTCAACCTGAATTCAAATTCTCTTTTTTTGGTTGAAAAAATGGTTGAATTGTTAAAGTGTCAAAATTAGTCTATGTTAATAAAAGAGTTGAATAGTGACCATTTCTGCTTCAGTCAGTGAGGTCTGCAAGCTGTGGTACTATCTGAACTCACACTGTTGTATATATGTTTATGTCTCTTAATGAATTCCTGTCAAGGCTGCAAGAAGTCTGAAAATGCATGTCGGGCTCAGCAATCCATATGTGCTCCACGCATTCAGAATTCAAGCACAGCCTTTTTTTTCTTCCTCATACAGTCTCTCCCACAATGGCTTTCATTTAAGGAATTTATCAGATCCTTATCTATTCAAATTGCTTCTCTCACTGAACATTTCATTTCAGTAGTGTTGAACGGTTCTTGTATTCCCTTTGAATCATGTAAATGTTAGATAGTTATTCAAATCTTATAAAAATTTGGGGTTTTTTTCCTCCTCTTAGAATGAATGCATTCCTTTTTATCTCAGTCAAATCTTTCTTAACCTCACTCATTTCCTTTTACTGCATCTCATTTGTCCTATTCCAGCAAGCCCAACAGTATGTTCAACCTCAGACTCCTCGGCTGTTCTGTTTCTTATTCGAAGTCTTCCTGGCACTTTAAATTCCCTTGGAGCCATTTTCAAATAAATCTTCATGTTGTCTGATGACTCTAAGCATCAGATTTTTTAACAATTACTGTCCTGGATTGCAACAGTTACCCCCTATATTAATGTTGTTTGAAACAAGGTCAATGTTTACATATTTTACAGCATTTTCTGTCTAATCATTTTTTATTCCTGCCAATTTTCTGCAGTGTTACATAATGATGAAAACATAATCTGGGAATAACATCATCAATTAGTGACATTTCAAAGGTTTTCACGTTCTTTGGTAACAACTGGAACAATATATCTACAAATTTGCAAGTTAGGACAAATTTAATTTTGTAGCCAGCTACTAAAATGCTCAGCTTTAGGCAGCTTGAATCTTTCCTGTCTATACACTGAACATCTGTTCCCCTCATGTCCAAAATTCAGATAATTGGACAACTGCAGCTGAGGTTTTCTTAATATCACAGAGGTTGCACACCTTCAAATTTTCAATTTCCATTTTAATCTACCTGATTTTCCATTATTTTTCAGCTGGCAAATTAAGCACTCATACCATGACATGCATCATATCTGCAGCTCTTCTACCCTGTGTACTTGATGGAGCTGATCAGTCCATGGATCAGTTGTCTCTGATCCATGGACTGATCCTTGGGTTTCTGCAGCAAAGGAAATGCTGCTGCAGCCCTATGTACATCTCTATGACCCCTGTCCCATGCCTGACTGAGACATACACTCTAAACAGTGGATTCTCCCCCCCCAGCCCCCCAGAAAAAGAAAGTTATCCTCTGAGTGAAACATCAGGCACTAGGTTATGAAAACAAACAGACATATAAAGTTGACAGACTATCTTTAATCTCTAGAAAAAGTAGGAATTTTACTGAAGTTGTCAGGAAACAGTCTTTGAGATTTCTTAAATTCAACTCAAGGAAAATCAGATAAATTGAGAATGAAAATGGGAATCACACACTGTCAAAACAAGATGAATAATGTTAGAGGTTAAAGCTTGGACTACAGACAGATGCAGGACTTACATACCTTGTACATCCACCCAAACCCAAAATGTGATCCTGGAATGCCTGTTTGCACATTAGAGAAATGTTGAATGGCACCTCTAGAGATCTCTGGATCAACCCCTTGCTTGAAGAAGACTTTCATCACACTAAAGTGTGTCAGGCATGTTTTTATTTAGCTTTGTTGGAGCATCCTGAAATGTCCAGTCCTTCATGCTGGTCACACAGAGAGGGGTATCATTACCTCCACCCCATGCTAGCATAATGACTTTCCATTAAATCTAAAGCATTACAAGAACATTTCTCAATTTTTTGCATTACTAGAACAGCATCTAACATTCAGGTGAATAAGGAGTGTCCTGACTTCTAAGAACAGGCTAGGAACAAGTTGTATCTGAATGTACAAACCACTGCACAACAAAATTACACTCTTTTGTCCCCTTATGATTCAACTTATCTTGCAATGTCAATATCAGAGCTTCAGTATGAAGGATGCAAATAATCCCCATACAGCCCATCCCTCTAGCCTTGGAAATAGAGAAATCTCTAGGATATAAGAGATGGATTTGAGTTGTGCCAAACTGATGGACTCATTTGTTAGATTAGTACACTAATAGTTAACCTCTTATGAGGAAGCAGAACTTCGAGTCATTTCAAAAAATAGTTATAAGCTTCCTTATAAATTTCCTTAACTTGCAGGAGAACAGTTTGCATCCCACAACAAAAATGTCTGCTTGCAACCCCACAGGCACAGGATAGGAGATAAAGGTCCATCTCTAAGTGCAGTAATGTTAATTTCCTGATTTTGGGCATCATCTCAGTCAGTCTAAGTGGGTTTTTTAATATTCCTTTCCATGGCTGTCAAATTCTCCCAGAGCACCCTGTGGCAAATTTTGCCATATTGTCATTGAGTCCAGGAATGTACTTGAAAGTGACATCCCTGGAGTTCTAACCATTCTATATAGGGATAACCTTACTATATAGGGATTTTTTTTTAAATCAGTCTAAATCTAAATCCCTTTCAAATGGGGATTTAACAATTTTGGGGTTTTGTAATTTTTTTTTACAATGGAAAAAAGAAGTAATTCAAATATGTAAACTACCACAACTTTAAAATACTTTAGCTGCCTCACAGCGTTTGTAAAATTATACATTTTGTGCATGGCAAAGAGAAAGCAAAGATGCTTATTTTAATAAAAAGAAAGCAATGAAAAAGAAAAAGAATCACATTAAGTCACATTACTTTATGTTTGTTGTAGGCTAAGAATAGAGTCAGGGATGGTTGCTATGGTTCAGTTGATGTGTAGCAATTTATTAAACTTCGGTTATGTGACTTGGATGCCTCAGTATCTCAGGGCACAGACACAGAGGCCTTTTAGAAAACTGAATTTAAAAGACTAAATCACTTCATTTTTAAGAACTGCCAAATCAGTGGAAAAAATGTTCAGGAAATCCCAAAGCAGAATGACGATATAAGGTTCCCAAATATTGTTGAACCACATAGTTGGTAATAACATCACACATCCTTTCTAGCTCTTGTAATATGTAGATGTAATAAAGTACAGAATATAATGGACATTAAATAAGATATTGCTTTAGTTGAATTAGGCAGGTGTGAATGGTGTGGGACTTGAGGAGTTAAAGAGAATCATTCAGCAAACCTGGAGCTGTTCAGCTGCAAATGACTTATACTCCTGGGCACAATATCTTCTGCAAAACTGAACCTGGCACAGTGTAACACAGTAAAATTTTAGTAATAAATTTCTTTCCCTTTTCAAGTTCTCTGCCAGAAATATCAATTCATCAGCCAACAATGAACAAACTACTGCAGAATTAGAAAAGCAAGAATTTGCCAATCCTGCCATCTACTGGAAAAATCCTTACACTGAGTAATTTACTTTTTCCACTCTAAGATTGGCACCAGATCTGGCAGTATGTGCAACCCCCAGGAAAAGCAGAGAATCCCTAGATATCTAGTGGTGGAAAACTGCCTCCCTAACAGTGAGCTTCCTTATAATGATATCTGCAGGGGCAGGAATGCACAGCAGCTGTTTTCAATATATTTGGCTATCATCAACAAGCCCCATCCCAAAGTCCTCACTGAGTTTTTACTCAGTCTCTCATTGATTTTGGTAACAATTTTGCCTGACTAAAGAAAGAATAGAAAATGAGCAAGGGCCTCACTTGGCTAATAGTCAGTTTAAGAACTAAATATACCATTACAAACTGTACATTGGATATATTGAAGTGCTTTACGAGTCTGGCTTAGAAGGCAAATACTAAAAGTGTATTTTTTGTGAAGGTATTTGTCATTCTTTCATAGCCACATTCTCTACATAAACATAATAATCATACAGATTAAACTGAAAATCTTCTTTCAGTAAAAAAGTGTTTTATATAGATTTTTAAAATCTTGAAAAACATCTTCTTTGTAGTTAATTGGTGTATGCATTAATATTGCCTACACAAGGACTATATTATTTTCTTTATTTCCTTAATTTTCTTTCATTTCTTCATTTCTCATTCAGTTTTTTAGACACCGGCAGAGACAGCCCTAATGAAGATCCAGCTGTGAAAAACAATTCAGTCACTTCTGCTAGCCCAACTTTAAAAGCAAGGTAAGAACTATACCTTGGCTACTCAGAGGAAAGAGCAAAGTACAAAATAATATAATGCCTTCACAAGCCTCCACAATCCTCCATGAAATATAAAAATAAAAAATTTTACAAACTGCAGATTTTCTTCCAACTTTCATACCAACTTCAGGCTGCCACATAACTTTACACCAGTCTGCTGCATCATCATTATTACAAAGGTGGTTTCGTGTTTGGCCTGAAGCTTTTTCCTCTATAAACTTATGAATATTCATGACTGTGCCTCCCCAGCCTTCTCAGAGAAAGGGATTCTGAAAGAGTAAATAAAACCATTTGAAAATAAGAGAAATCAGAGTGTGTATGTATTGAATAATTGTAGAATGCAGAAACTAGACAGAAATTTTTTTCATACTTGTGATTTTGTCTTTAAAGTATTTTTAATCTCCCTCACACAAATTATTCTGTTAAAATAAAATTGCAACAGTTTCAGGCTTGGCAAAAGTTATATATCATGTTTTCTCAAAAGAGGTACTGCTTTGTGAAAATTAGCTTATCAGGTTAACAGAAACTTCTAGGGTCTTGAGCCTCTCTATTTTTTCTAGTGTGTTTATTTCCATGTTCTTTTCTCCCACTGAAACATTATGCCAAGTCACTCTGCTTCCAGAAGTTATATTCTATTGTGCTCAACAGTTCTGGCTATCAATGCCCTTGGGAAAATATGGTCAAGTTACTGCTTTTCCTACTGTATTAGTAAGAGGAAAGCACATGGGGTTTTTTTCTTTTCTTTTCCAAAACAGTCCATATCTAGAGCAGAAAAAAATCGCGGAAAATGTCATTCCCCCAAAACCTAATGTTTTAAACTGCATTTGGGTTTAAGAAAAGCAGAAGAAAAATAGGAGCTAAAATGGAATTTAGAGAGTACCTTCTCAATATACTGTGGGGTTTTATTTTTTGTATTGTTGCTACGTAAATGAAAATCAATCAAGAATAGTCTCTTGTTGGTCTTCTGTGTTTACCTTGTAAATTACATAAAAATAGGGGAGATTTAAGTTCAGAGTAATTTCTTCCTTTTTTTCCATTTTGGTTCACTGATTCAGCAACTGAGAACTTAATTAGTAGTACAAAGACAAGGATATTACATTGCTGCATATGTCAGTCATACAAACCACCTACTGCTACAGTCAATAAGGAACAGTGAAAATAACTATAATTACAGAGGTATGATATGTAAAAAAAAAGAAGTTTTTCCCTTCAGTTCCTCTTGTCCTTCTGTATTGTAATTTTTTGTTGCTGTATTTCTCATCTCCCAATTAGTGCTCAATCTTCAAAGAAGGTTAAAGATGCAGGTGGAAATTCTTAGTTTTCTCAGCTGATTAGAACAGCTTCATTGTATTACATCATCTTACACCACCAGAGGACCTGTCAAAAGCAGTCATGAGTCAATGATTTAACCAGCATAGGTACATGAGTTCAGCTGGGCCTGGAGATTCAGAAGCATAAAGGATTTGTGTCTGTCAGGAGATGTCCTGAGTACCACATGATTGTTTACTTCTGTGTATGTATGAAAACTTAATTCCCCCACAGTAAGCAAAAATTCTATTGATCTGTTCAGATGTATAGCAGCTTGAAGCAAGCAAACACATGGCATAGTCATATTCATCATTTCTTTGGTAAACTCACTACATTAAGCTTTTCCACTTGGGAATTAAGTCTTTGACTCAGCACTGCAATATTTTTAACCCTCTGTGAGAGGTCTATAGCTGATAAGCAAGTAGCCTTCCCACACTAAAGTGATAGTGGTTAATCTTAGGAACATACATAAGACCATTAAGAAGTCCTGAGATCGATACTCTGCTAAATTGTGCCATATCTAACAATGCATCTAAAGAATAAAATCCTTTATGGTAAAAAAAAGAGGAGACAGAAAAATTAACCTTCTTACTCCCTTGAGTTCACAAGCATGCTTTTTTATTTCAGGACCCCACCAAGTTCAAGTACATCTATTCCTCTGACTGGAGACAGCCAGGCTGATGCTGACATCCTAGCTTTCATTAAAGCAAGACAGAACATCCTCCAGAAGAAAGGTAAATCCTGCCAAGAAATAGAAAGCCAAACCAAAATCTGCAGTACATCATTTTGAAGTCAAAATAGCTTTAGTCCACATTACACTGATGCAAGTGAAAACTGATTCTGGCTTCAGTTATATTACATTTTGTTCTCATCTGTTCTAAACACTTGAGTTTCTTCACATGTATTTCTTAAATGGCTCAATGCTGCAGTGAAATACTAAGGCTCTCTGTTTTCCTAAGCCACCATCAGTGAATGTCTGGGGCATGCATGGCTGTGCAACCTGCATAGTATATTATTTTACTCTTAAGTAAATGCATTTGAATGTGGTTCCTTGATGATCCAAATTTTCCTGTATAGATTTTCTTTGAACTATGTGTCCTGGTTTGCATCTGGGACAAATTTAGTTGTAACAGTTGAAACCAAATAAAGATAACTCAAATGATTGCACTGTACCCCTGCCTCAGGAGGCTAACTGGCCCACTGTGCCTGGAAAAGAGAATATCCTTAACATGTATTTCACTATGTCAAGGTCTAATGAAAATTTCTATGAGTATTTGTCATCAAATCAGGTACCGAGAGTAATCGTAGGAAGGTAATAAAGTTCACTCTAGAGTGTAGATAAGTAAAATTGGCAGGAAGCAGAAAGCAATAAATAAACAACAGTGGCACTGCAAGATAACCTAAAATTTATTATGATAAAGAAAAATGACCTGTGATTTTTTTTCCTGAATAATAGTTTTTAGTGGCAGCAACCTATTAGACAGAATATGAGCATGTTAGTGGTTACTGAAGCAATAACTTTCCATCAGCACTTCAGTGCTGACAACAGCATTTTTCAGGCTATCTGCACCTGGCAGATGGTGTTAGCACTGTCACAAAGTGGGGCTTTGGTATCACACTGCTTATCAGAAAACTGTCAGGTAAACACACACTGGCTGAAAAAACAGTGTCCCTACACTCATCCAAAGCAAACACTTAACACGCTTAGGCTTTGGGATCCCTTTTGTCTTTATTTAGAAAAGCTGTTGTCAGGTTTCTTTTGGAAATGAAATTAAACTGGATTGATAGGCAGCTCATCAGAAGAATGAAGAAGGTTAGAGATAAATGTCTTACAACAAACATTTCAGACCTTCAGAAGGCCCAAATCTGACTCAATCTGTGACATAGAGTAATGTAATTAACAAGAGTACATCTTATCCTATCATCATCTCCTGAATCACACTATATCAAAAATGTCTCTCTTAAGTGCCTTTTCCATCCTGATTGTTTTCAGCCAGTAGCTATCACCTGGCATCATCCATCAGTTTCAGAGGGGAATAGACATTATCAACATTGGCAACTGTTTAGACCCCAAGTCATAAAAGGTATTCTTGTGGAACTAAGGACAGTCAATACTTTTAAAATTATTCTGAATTTCAGTCAGACAAGATGAGCTGCCCTAAGTAGATGAAAAAGAAATGGAGTAGCATTTGATATTCCTGGCAGTGCAGGGCTGGATGACTCAACAAATTGCTAAGTATGAACAGGAGAACAAAAATGTAAAGAGGCTATATCAGTTCAACAAACACGTAGGGACCTGATGTGTCACAGACAACAGACTGCTCAGCAGCAAGTTTTGAGAAGGATTTGGACCTAGCAGATCAAAAAAGGCTTTTCTTCCTTGTAAGGAAAGGCAAAACCTTCCAGATTTAAGGGATGGAGCCACTGACAGCATGAACTATGGAGCAAATAAAGTTTGTAAATTCTAATTTAGCAAGATAAAGGAGGAGAACTAGGGGACAGGGATGGGGGCTATGATGTCCCCATTCTGCCCCCACAAAATAAAACTCTCAGATGTAGAGTTAGGTAGAGAGGAAGAGCAGAAGAATGTAGTCTCACTTCAAACTTTGGAGGAAAAACACTGTGTCATCAGTCATATAACTTTTCCTCAAGAAATTTCAAACATATGAAAAACCAAAGAGAAATTATTTGCCCAGAGCAACTAAGCTGAGTCAGACACTTTCACACAGAATCTGAGTCCCACTACAGTGCACTGTTGCTTCCTTACCAAACTCTCTTCAACTGAGATGATCGACAGTCATTTCCACATTTGCATGCAAATGTATTCGCTCTCAGTCTGGCTGTTACACACCAGTGCCCTGCAGGACACATGAGGAAGCATAGGGTCAGCCAAGCCAAAGTCTGCTGGGCTTAAAAACTGTCAATATCCTTACTGCTCTTTCCTTTATTGATCCTGACCCTTTCAAAATACTGTATTAATATCTTAGTAGCAAGCTGGGGGCCCTACAATACATTAGAGGGAAAGGAAAAAAATAAGAATAAATGTGTGCAGAAGCCAACAGAATGGAAAATAAGTTTCATAAATGGAAAGCATGGGAATGCTCAATATCCTTAGTGACAGTAATGCAGGGGTGCGAATGAGAGGTCTCAGTAAAGATCACCTCAGGGACTGTGGCTTTATTACCATTTGCTTTCTAAACAGAGCGGAATTAAAGCAGGTACATTCACAGGGTCTTGCTGGGATTATTAGAGCACTGTAATAACTACACTGGAAAGCTTTTTAGAAAAGGGCTACTTGGCAAACATGCTTTTGATGCAATGTTCAGTGTTGGGGTAAAGAAACGAAAATGTGGAAGAGTAGATGAATGATTTTTGTGTCTTGAAAGATTTAAATTAAAGGATTTTTTTTTAAATTTCTTCTGTTTTGTATTTCTGAAGTTTATTTTAAAACTGACAATGCAACCTGAAATGTAGTCTAATGTATTTCTTTATCTCCTTTCAGGCTTGGGGAACAAATGAAATTCTTGTCACAGTCCACTATTTCCTTTTAGAAACAGAGACCTTTATTCTTTCCTTCCTCTTCTGTTTAGAAACAGGTACAAGTAAGTACTTCAGATGTACAGGTTTAATTGGTAACGGCATATAAATTGTCTTTGACAGCAACATCCATTTCTCTGACAATAGATATTTGAGTATTTGCACTCGGTATCTTCACCTTGCATTAAGATTAACAAAACTGAAACTACTAATCAGGAGTTTGCCAAATGTGTTTGTTTATGAGACTTCATCATACATTTCTAAATGTTAAAATATCTAAAGTATTAATGCTCTTATACATCTTTAATCTGGGAAAGACTTATTACTACTGGTAGAAGTTTTTTGCATTGATTTGCATAAGACTTTGTTAATTATACCTATTGAACATCAAGAGATATCCATTCAATAACAGTAGTTATCTGGGTAATAAAATTCCAGAAAATTTCATTTGAGATTTTTTCCCCCCCTCAAGGAATAACAATTTTCATGTCAGATTATTAGAATACTGAGATTGAATTGTAATATAAAACCAAATGTATTTTAGAAAGTAATTCTAGAGCTCAAAAATTTCCCAGCTGTTTTCTTTTTATTTGAATGGACTAAATGCTGTGCAGAATGGATTAAATGTTGTGCAAAATGAACACCCTTCCAGAATATACAGATTTCAGAAGAAACAACTACACTAAATAGGCTTTAAACAGAACAAAGCCAATACTTCTGAAACACCAATGAGATGTGAAAATTTAAATGCATTTATATCTTATATGAAATGTAATTTCACTAATGACTTGCTACTATTTTATTGCATAATATCTAGTTATGAAACAATTTGTTTTACACATCAAATTAAAATCAAAAATGCAATGCAAAGTACAGTCTATTTCTCTGAGATATACATACTACCATATTGAAGCTGTCACTTTTCATGGTAGTGGTAATCTTGTAGGCATGCATTTAGAAGTGTATGGGTTAGTCACATAAAAGTAAAACAATATATTGGCAGTAGTCCCATATTCTCAAGGATGTATATTTCTTTATATACGTACTGATAATTCTTTGTCAAATTCATAATTATACAGAAGTACATGGTGAATTGTTGTGTTCAAACCTACAGAAGATATGTTTGTCAAATTAACAATTAATACACAATCAGTTCAAAAATATTAAAGTTGTACCCTTTTTTGCATTTTAATTTTCTGTAAAAGTCAACACAGATACCATATAAATTGGTAAGCTTTGGCAGAATTTAGTATGTGCAAACTGAGATAAAAGTCAGATCTACTCTTGCTTTGAGAAGAGTTCAAAAATTTGGTCAGAATTTGAAAAATTCACAGGCCTTCTCCCTTTTACATGTCTGCTTTGTTGGAGATTATATTAAAATGTCCTTCTTCCAGAATTTTTATGTCTGTCATTATTTTTCTTCTTCTCACTCTTTTATATATAAACACTGTATTAAATATGCTCTGTATACAGCTTTGTTGAGGAGAGCAGGGCCACGTTCCTGCTTACATTCAACACTGCTAGCTGGAGAAGAGCCACAGGTTCCAAAACATTGCTGGGTCACTCAACCACCATTTTTTGTTTCCAGTGAAATGCCCATTGTGGTCAATTTATTTGAAGGTGGCTGAAAGGGAATCACTGGTCCAATATCTCCTTCCTTTTGACATTGAAGCATTTCCAATAGCTTTAAGTAACTGGTTAAAAGAAGGATTTCAGTGCTACCTTCATATGAGTTATGTGATGCTGCTACTACCTGATGATTCAGTGTTCTGTTCTCCATTTTCCACACATCTCACTCACAGAGAGAAAAGAATTACTTACTCTTCTGTTTCAAAATTCTCTAGCCTTTTTTTACTCTATTATAAATTTGGTGTGAAATTCAATCACTGTCAACAAAGTAGTACCTGACTGGCAAAATGGTCTAAGATTAAGATTACACCAGGCACTTAAGATCTTTGACAAAATTGCATCCAGTAATAAAAAACTGCATAAATATATAAAACCATACAAAAAAATTAGGAAATCTTTCTTGCATATTTTGAAAATTTTCATAAGGTCCGGTGGAAAAAAAAAGATTGCTCATTTAGTAAATAATAGTCTTAAGATTCAAAGCATTCTCTTTTTTTAAAAAAACTGTTCCTCTCTTCAAAAATTGCATCTTGGGTTCACAGGAAAATTCAGGTTGGAAATTGTCTCAGCAGGTCTTTAATCCCACCTCTTCCTCAAGAAAGCACAAGCTTCAAGATCAAACCAAGCTGCTGAGGGCTTTGTTCAATATGGTCTTGAAAACCTCCAAGAACAGAGATCACATAACCTTTCTAAGCAATTCATTCTAATGTTTGACTGTCATCATGACAAAAAGGTTTTCGCCTATATCCAGCCTGAGCTTTTCTTTTTGTCATTATCTGTCTTCCTTTCACAAGCCACACTGTCAAAAGCCTGGCTCCAACTTTTGGTGGCCTTCTCTCAGGTGCTGGAGGGCTTCTGGATCTCTTCTCTAAATCTATGTGGCTTTCTGAAAGCATTTACTGCTTCAAGAAATTTTTGTTGGCCACAGACAAGCAAAAATCTTTTTTTTAATAATCTCTCTTCATATAACTTCAAGATTAATTTGAAATAACCCAAGCATTTGCTGCATTGAAGAAACAACCAGAGACCCACCTTTATCCTGGTCTTGAATCCTCTCTGGGCCACCTGTAAAACAGCATTGTTAAGCATGGCATTCCTCATGCACATCTCACTTCAGTCAATTCACATGATATCTAGTTAGGTTTGGTTCAATGTTCATAGGGTAAATAGTATTTATTTATTATCTGACACCAGAATAAATCCAATTTTTTTTTTTTTTTTTTTTTTTTTTTTTTTTTTTTTTTTTTTTTGGTGGGGATTTCTTGAGGAAGTAGCTCTAGAGTGCTACATTCCATACAGATATTTCTGGGATTAATTGATGCCAGGCACTGTGAATCATCTCATCATCTCATCTTTTATTTCAACACATTTCCAATCTTCTATATAGTTAATTTCAGAAGATGATGCATGTCCTCTGCTGTGTTACAGCAGTGTAGCTTCTGGGAGGGTCAGGATATGACCCAGATTATAATAAAGGCCAAGGGTCTGTTCTCATTTATGTTGAATCTGCCAGGGTTCTGTACACAGTCTGGACCTGCATTAGTGAAACCCGTGAGCTAACCAGGTTTTGGCTTGGGCATTTCACTACTTCCTGGCCACTGCAGCTTTCCAGAGAGCTCCAAGAAGAAAATGGCCTTATAACCTTATAATGAGTTTCTCTTTCTTGGAAGATGGACATGCCCTAACTCAATCTCCCTCTGTCACTCCTGTGTTTTTTAAAGAAAGAAGCTTTGAAGAGGAGTAATGATGTTCACATGTGTAACAGTGTAAGTATATATTGTATATATTCTTACTGGTTTAATCAATCATGGGATGCAAGTATTTTATGTAATTGGTATAAACTGAGAGCACTTCAACATAATAAAATGTTAAGATCTTATAAAATGTTGCTGCAAACATCCAGCTGGTGAATATGGATGCCAAGAAGATGAACATCTGGAAATGCCTTGTTACATACAGCACATTTAGTAGCTCTATATAGAATGTGTTTGTCTTTTCAAAGTGAATTTTTAATAACCACAACAATCAAACCGCTGGTTTTATGTTATTTCATATGAATCATTTTTATTGTTGCTTTAATCAATGTTGAACAATCTTTTTCTAATTTTTTTTCTTAATATTTTCACTTCCTGCAATGTTTGCTTTGAAACCCCATCTAAAAGACAAGCAAAGTAAACTGTCATGCCTGAAGAAATTCAATGGTTCTCTTATTTATACTTAATATGGTTCTAAAATAATTTCCTTAATTCTTCTCTGCAGTGCAGATTTTAAAAGCCATTCAAGGAGCAAAACTAATTAAAATAATTCAGTATTTCCTTGTAGAAACTGTTATAGCTGAAATGCTTAGCATGTGAAAGAATGAATCCCCAGATCTTTGCATCCACTTTGTCAACTAGTTCTGAACAGAGACATTTCTACCAGAAAAACTAGTCCAAAAATCATTCTCCATCAGAAACTTGATAATAACAGGATCAGTCAAGATATCTTTCAACTTATTTTATTACTTAATTTAGAAACAGCTTATTTGTGTTGATCTAAATTATACTTCTGATCACAGTGGTATTTTTTCTGGCTTTTGAAAACCAGTGAGGAAAGTGAGGAAACCATGTAACTTATCTTTTTGGCCTATCTTTTATTTCACATCTATCCATGTTCAAGATTTTTTAGGTTCTCATTTAGAGAACACTGAATCCTTTGGTTTGCTCCAAGTAATACATGAAAAATTATTTTTATGTTGATTGTAAACCACGATGTCATTTTGGTATCTGTCCTTTCCAGAATGGCTCAGATTTTCTGTGGGAAAAGCTGGATCCTATTGGGTCAGTCACACAGAGGAAGAAAGACAAGTGAAGGAATAATAAAGGAGATCGTGCCCAGTCCTGGATTCAAAATATGTTTTGTGAGCAGTCATTCCCTAGTTTTGAGACCAGATGCACTCTTACATTCTACATTGGCAGGGAGCACTGGAAAAGCAGCACCTTGGAAGAACAGTCTATTTCCACGTTCAGCTACTATTAAAAAGTTCTTGCATTCTGCATTTTTTATTCCTAAAGTTTGTGAACTCAGGTTTTGTTTATTTTGTAATCAGAAGAGCATTATAAAAGCAACAAGAGAAGTTAAGACTAGAGAGTGAGGCTTTGTCATCCTGTCATTAAAAGCAATTTGCTAGTATTGTTATTTCAGCACATTGTACATGATGTCTTTTTATCGGGAAGCCAAATTTAATTTCTGATGTGGTAAGCCATGCTGAACTCCCTCTTTCAGATTCAGAACTCACACAAAAGCCATAAGTCTTCAGTTTACTTCAAAATTTATATATTGGGCTTTCTTTTTTCCTGTGGCAAGGCATCATTTCTAGGTTGCTGCACAGACTCTGGCTTTATTTGGTTCCTATATTGCAGCCTGACACTAGAGGGGGAAAGAACCAAACCAGTAGGAAGTACTGTATTATAAAAATAAGCATAATTTATGATGTTAGTGACTCAATTTGCAAAGCCTTAGAAAATTAAGATCCCAAAAGTAAGTCTGAGTAAACATAGTAAACATTTTTTCTTAACGCATAATTTATCCTGCCAACTTTGTCAGCTGAACTGAAAGAAGAGAAGGGGACAAAAAATCTGGTTATGGGCTGTATTTGTTCATTTATATCATATAGTTTCACACTCTTAACTGTGAAATGTACTACAGCTGAGAAGATTTGTCCCAGCACAGCTGTGCACAATTCCATGGTTTGCATCCATTCCAGAAAACCAGTAGGCTGGCATTCTCTTGCCCTGGTAGGCATGGGTCCTATCAACAAGAACACAACAAAAACCTTGAGCTCCCACCAGAGACAGCCCTGCAAGTGCAATACCCCAGGCTTGTCTACCCATACCATTGCTCTGGGAAGGGAATAAAAAGGTGTACCTTTTAGTTATGGAAGTTGGACACAAGAGTGATGATCTTGTTGGATACTGTGTAAATAGATGTCATCCTTAGCACTGAACATGAGAAGGCCTTCCATCAATGATAATAAGCTGGATGTCTCAGCTGATTCAGATCAGTTTGCTTCATAATGTTGTTGCAGTGCTCAGTAATATCACTGCTGCTGTAACTTCCATCTCCCAAATATTTCACTTTTTCAGCTGGAAAGAAACACCAGACCACCAAGGCTCTGAGTCCTTACACATTGCACTTCCCTATTGAAATCTTTCTATTTCCCTACTCACGCTGACAGAGCAGTCCCAAAGACCAGGAAGGTCTCCTGGGAATTATCCACAATAGTTTTCACTTTTCAGAGTGGTAAGTGGCCTTCTGCTGCTGGTCAGCCATCTTCCTCTGGATGATGGCTGGCCCCAGGTTAAGAGCACAGTACAAATGACAAGTCCAGGGATACTCCCAAATACAGATATGAATGAAATAATTTTTTCAGTCTTTTTCTATGAGCACTACCTCTTGTTTGAAGATAGGAGTAAAACCATATGAATGCTAAGCAAAGTAGGGATATCTATATCCAAAACATTTTAACTGTAAGGGAGTATAATAACAAAATTGCAGCCCTAGCCACCTGGCCATCTTCATGTGTGTGTGTGTGTTTTCTTTCAGAAGCAGTGTGACAGATGACACTTGCCATAAAGCTCTTCCTACAGAAAAAAATGCAAGCCCAGCTCATTTCCAGTGCATGATAATTATTAAGGCTCCCATGAGTGAAACTGATACTTTTTAAGCTAATGATTAACAGTAAGCCCTCCTTCCCCCTTAAGTATTTGGATTAAAAGGGCAATACAGACACTGAAGGCAGTAGGCATGAGTGGTTTATTCTCTAACTCTGTGGACTAAAGGGTGGAGTCATCTGACAGGGTCCAGGAGCAGTAGGCAAGGCAGTGAGAGGACTGATCTTATTAGGACTAGAAAAGAAAGAGGGGTTTTTTTGTGTGACCAAGTTGAATTCAGGATGTTTATAAGCTTCACCATGATGGTTTTACTGGTGCCAGCAATGTTGGTATGGTACAGACAGCAGCTATTGACTTTTCCATTTATTCAGATCCATACTTTTCTTTCTGGGGAGTCTGCTGTAATTAGAGAGTTTAGAGCATTTTGTTGTAGAGAAGTCTAGTGTTTAGAATAAGGCTTTACTTTTCAGGATTTTAAGAGTTTATCTGTTGCTCTATATTCATATGACCTGTGGTGGTAAGTCATATAACCACAGTTTTTATTCAGCTTCCCAGACTGGAAACTAATACCAACTTCAGAGGGCTTTATTCATTTGATTGAGATCTTTGGATAAAAGCTAATAGAAGAAAGACACTATGATTCACAGTCTTATTAAGCTATAAATGTTCACCCTTTATTTTGGATAGAGAACAGATGAGGAGAGATAAAATTTCTCTGTTAGTCTTATTTTGTAAGCCCTGATATCCTGATGTTTTATTGAAAAACTCTCCAGGGCAGTAGTTGGGAACATGGGTGTGTGATTCCTGGTGTTTTGGGTAGGTCACATCTTGGAACAGTAACCTATGAAGTACTGAGCAGGGACTGGCAAGGGCAGATCAGCAGCATGCCCCTCCTCACCATGCACAGCAAGCAGATCAGCTGGACTCCACTGCTGGTTCTGGGGTACCTCTTTTACCTCCTCCTGGGTGCTATGGTGTTCCAGCTGCTGGAGAAACAGGCAGAAACACATTTTCGGGACCAGTTCCAGCTGGAAAAGCTCAAGTTCCTGCAGAATTACACATGCTTGGACAGACAAGCCCTGGAGCAGTTTGTACAGGTAAGAGGAAAGGGTTCCCATTATTTTGGCTCAAGCATTATTTTCATTAGAAGAAATTATACTATCGGGGCCAAGTAGCCTAGCATGATATAATCTGATCAGCTGTCCATGATATTAAATATCTAACTTCATAAATAACTCTAGCCCATTCATATACTTCTTTATCTTGATCTACGGAACCTGTTTCTTTCCATAGTCATGAACTCTCAAAATATAAGTGCATCTAGTGGTGCACTTGTGCTACATTGCAATAATTTCAACTTCATGGTTCTCATCTCCCTCATTAAATATTACTGGGAATTATGCATGACAACAAAAAATAAGAATCAAACTTAAAGAAGTAGGTTGCCCTTCTAAGGTTCTCCAGTCCAAACCTGTGCAAATTCTGCCCTTTTGCACTAAAAACAACAATGTGCAGGCAACAACTGACAGAACCAGAGGACACAGTCTTAAGCTGCACCAAGGGAAACATAGGTTGGATATTAGGAAAAAGTTTTTTACCGAAAGGGTGATAAAGTATTGGAATGTTTTGCCCCGGGAGGTGGTGGAGTCACCATTTCTGGACGTGTTTAAAAGAAGGATGGATGTGGCACTCGGTGCCATAGTCTAGTTGAGGTGTTAGGGCTGGGTTGGACTCGATGATCTTGGACATCTCTTCCAACCTTGTGATTCTGTGAAATTGTCTACTACCTTTGAAGGCAGTCTTGCACTTCCAGGCCTAAATAAAAGATAGTCAACCATCACAAACTGTGTTATCTATCACTTAGAAGAAGAGATAAAAGGCTTTTTTTCAATATGGGTTGTCAGTTAATGACAACTTCAATTACATTTTAATCTTTTCCTCAAAACTGGCTGGAGGTAAATTACTAGACCTTTCCTGGTATTATAGATATATTCTCATAATAGGAGTGCAAGAACTGGACAGAAATACTTGAACTTTGAAACCTTGAATCCTTTAGTTTGTTCTCAAAACATACCCAGCTGCAAAGCTGGGTGCCTGAACAGTTTGAACTCGTTCTACCATGTTATTAAAACTGATAAAAACTCAAAACAATTTGTACTGCCCAAGTCAGAGGACTTCCACGAAGGTATATGATTTTGATCAACAAAAAGCCCTGACTTTATACATGGATTTAAACAAACAGCAAAATTCAGATCAGAAATGGTAGAAAAGGTGCCTGAACCTCTACATCTACAAAGACAATGTTCTGATTACTAATACCGTGATATGTTACTTGTGTAACCTTGGTCATGTGCCAGAAAACTACTAGAGTTTTCAAGACCTTACATGCCTGAAAACATATCTATTTTTTTCACCTTCGTGGCTTGGTGATATTACCTGTCCTTCCCTTATCTCTCTGATAGTGATTGCAGAGGTGCAAACCCTGATTCTCATTCTAAACCTAACTGTGATACTTTATGGGATTGAAAGGTTTGTTTAAATCTTCACTACCCTCAAAACATTAGAGGAGGTTACACGTATCCAGATTCTTCTCTCTCTGACTCCAGTGGACTTTTTTTAGGTCCACTGCTGTGCCACTCGGAGAATCGCATTTTGCTGCTGTGTCTCTGCTGAATTAAACACAATTTCACTTGTAAGCTGTTCCAGACAAAACCGGCTGAGGGCACTAAATCATCTACAATGCACCAAGCGTCAGAGTACTGAGACTTTGCAGTCCCCAAGGTATATGTAAGTGCAGGTACTCTCTGACATATAAGTTGCTCAAAAGACCTGTTTACAAATTTGCCTAACTCTTATTAATATTAGAGAACACTAGTCTTCCCATATTAAATCTCTAATGCAGGGAAGCAGTTGTGTCTCTGCATGTTTTAACTATATGGTTAGGGAGGCTCGTTCATCATGCCACAAGTTCCAGTCTGAAAAGTCACAGTAGTTAGACTGCAATGAGACACAGCCCCCAAACTCAGTCTATTCAGCTAACAAGTATATGATGTCATCTTAATGCCTTAATTCTTTAAACCTAAGTCCTACAATGTGAGATTCAACACAGATTTTTCTTGGCATATCTACTATCACTTATCATGAGTTACCACTCATAATTCATTAACTTTTGACTCTATTGTGCATTAAACAAATTCTTATAATTCCGTGTCAATAAACTGCATTGGTTCTGCATAGCTAAAACTGCCTAGCTGGAGGATGGTTCTGAACTGCAACTCCTAACATGAGCAGCCTGGAGCTTTGAGAAAGTGCAAATCCAAACTCTTTTATCTAATGCATCTCTGGTAGGCATACTTTGGTCAGGAAATTATGCCAGTCTGACAGCATAACTGAGAAGCAGATGCGTTGTTTAAGGAGTCTGTGTTTTGATCATGTCCATACTTTTTTAGTCTCAAAGGACGTGACATAAATACAGACCAAAAGGACAAAATCCTTGTCTATGACCACATTTGGCTGCAATGAGCATTGGCAGGGAGACAGGAGCAGAAGCAGCAGGCAGTTTTTATTCTCTCCACACCCTACTACAGCTTAATGTAGGTTTCATATTCTTACTGTAAATTACAGCACGCTGCTTTTACATACTGACGACTTCTTTCCCAAAGGCAACAGCTAATGTTAACCAACCATTCAGCAGCTGCCATAACCCACCTACCTGAGCTGTAGGTGAAAGGAGCCTGGAGCCATTATAACTGTCCCACAGTTATAATGGAACCTGTTTGTTGGGCACTGGGATGCCATTTCATTCACAGGGTTCTTTCATGGGGCTGTACTTAACAGCATCAATTACACCGAGAAATCTGGCCTTGTCAGACTGTGTCTGAAAGGTTGGACATTTAAAGTTGCCTTACTCTTCTGTGTTGGCTCTCATGATGTGAATGTAACTCCTGTGAACTCTTGTGCACTGAAATGTACAGAATTGCCAACTGTTCCTTACAGGAATAAATTAAACGTGATTATTTCAAAATACTCACATGTCAGTAGCTTCTGTGTGTTTCTTCTAAGCAGCTAATGAAACAAGTGGCCCTAGAAAATCTAACATGTTGAATTCTTCTCATTCTATGAAAAGGCTTTTAATGGATAATGCAAAATTCTTTTTCATATTGAAAATAAGCTCTGCTGACACTTCAGTCATGAGGTCACACAAGATGATGTCCCGCAGCCCTCTGATAAATTTGACCAATGCTATAGGATTTTTTACTCTAGGAATCAAATTAGCTACTATACTTAGGATACTCAGTCCACCAGTACAAATCAGCTAAGATTGCAGAACCTGTCCAAAATCAGATAACTTGTAGTAGTTATGCTCACTAGAAAAGCAATCTTTTTGTGAGTGGCTACCATTTGAATCAAGAAAGAGTATCTTCTTGGGTTTCAGACTCCTGGAACCAGCTAAAGCTGGGGTTGCTATTGACTCCTGTTCATGCCTTGCATCATACAAAGTCTTCTGAAGAGATGAACGAGTATTCCTTCAGGCATTTTGCAAAATTACAGAGACTGTGACTTAGCTTTTGTAAGGTGTGTGACAAACAAGGGGGGTCTTAAAACTCCAACCACTGAGCAGAGGGAAACCAGTCTCCCACAGACAAATCCTTGGGGTCAGCAAAGGAACACAATTTTTTTAAGGCAGTTGACAGAATATTTGATGTAGGAACACTAATTTTTTGGCACACAGTAGTGTTGGTCTGGTAAGAGCTATCTGGGATAGCAGAGAATATTTTATTTGTTAATCTTTCAGACTAAGAGAAGCCTAATATTCACTGAAAATTATGTGGAAGTCATAGCCAAAAATAGTAATTCTTCCTTATAAATACTTATATGGAGGAAACAGGAATGAGCATGTTCCTCATGTCCCTGCTCACAAATACAACTCTACATTTACACATGCCTAAATTAAAAACTTGAACAACATGACTAGATTACAGAAGGAGAGAAGAGCAACCACTTTATTTTTTTATGGCACAACTAATTTTTTTCCCAGTTTGATCACTTTGGGGAATCGTCCACCCCCTTCCCCTTAGATTTCATCTAGCTGGGGAACCTGTCATACTTTATTGACCTGTTCTCCTGTAGCAAGAGTTCAAGTTTCTGACCAGCTCTATTTCCAAGTTTTGCAATGTCAGCAGAAGTTCTTTTTAGTCCAAGTCTACCCTGTTATCTACACTGTTATCACTCTGCTTACTCAAGATGGAAAACAGTATTTACTTATCTCTACTTCTGACATTCTTCCTCATCTTTGCTCCTTTGACCTTTTCTGCTTCAGGTCCTCATGGAAGCATGGGAAAAAGGGGTCAACCCAGAAGGAAACTCTACAAATCCCAGTAACTGGGACTTCAGCAACTCCTTCTTTTTTGCAGGAACTGTTGTCACCACTATAGGTGAGGTACTCTCTTTCCTTAAAAACTGGTGTTTCCTCCAACTGTCCTGTAAAGCCCCCAGAAATGTGTAATTAGTGGACAGAGTACACCTGCAAGACAATCAACTACTGTGGATTATGGTTTTCTATTGTTTCCAATTATGCCTGGTTTTTTTTCTTTATGTAGTATTTTTACTCCCAAAAAAGCTGAATGCCTACTTAGTACATGCAAGATCATTTTGTACATGAACACATCTTTAGGTTGCTTTGAAGCACTGAGGCACTCACCACAAAATCAGAGACCTGTAGAAAGTTACAATAGTACCTGGAAGAATAATACTTTTCATGTTTCATTTTCAGCTAGTAGTAGTGAACGCAAAAGGCTTCATCATAAGCAATGGCAATTTGCAGACAGATTTAATTGCAGAAAATCATAGATCCACAGGTTCCTGAAATTGATGTAATTGAGGTTCCAAGCTTATGAACATTCCATGATGCCTGCAGCTTGCCTGTAGAGCCTTTTCATGCAGCTGTTTTCTTCTTTTTTTCCAGGTTATGGTAACCTGTCCCCCAGCACAGTGGCAGGGCAGATCTTCTGTGTGTTCTATGCCTTATTTGGAGTGCCCCTCAACCTGGCCTTCCTCAATCAGCTGGGGAAAGCTCTCAATGCTCATCTGCTTACCCTGGAAAGATGGGTGCAAAAGCCAGGGCGTGCCCAGGTACAGTGTCAATTTACCATTTGATTTCACTCTTTTAAAATTAGTTGAAGTTCTTTTCTCAGATAGCTGCTGCTGCTAGCTTAGGTTTCCTGTGTGAACCACAGTAATTACATGGCCCTCTCTATCAGAAACTTGATACACTTAATCTACCTACGATAGCTTTAAAGCTATAGGCTTTTGTTTGAGGGGCCCTAGATTTGCCTTTTAAAACCTTACTCAGCAAACCATAGACCTGGTGACCTTGGCAGAATACGTGCATGTACACACATTGCCAAATCAAGCTCTTATTCTCAAGCCTATGCCAGCATCTATCCAGAGTTTAGCTCTACACTGTGCAAAGGCAACTTATTTTTATTGGCCTAATGATCTGGCTGGAATTAACTTTCCTGTTTGTGCCAGCACCTGAGCACTTCCTTCCTTTTCTTTTCTTAAAACACAAATACTCCTCCTTACTTACAGTTTATTGGTGAGTCGTTGAACTAGTCCAGACATTTTTTAATAAGAAAAGCACTGATAATGGAAAATACATGAAGGCCATTTATTACAAAGTTAGTGCATGTTTCTGAAAAAAGATTTGATGAATTAACCCCTTCAGTTAGAGAAAAGGGAGATTAGATATGCGAGATATGTTGAAACATTTCAGAGTTCTGGCACAAGTTATTTCTTTTACATTTGTAAATTCTCTTGGGTCACTACATTCTTTATCTGCAATGGGTAAGCTATAAAGGTACTGTCAAATGCAGACTTGGATTAAATAAGTAAGAAATTCTTTAGCTACATAACCTCTGCCTGTTCCCCAAACACATGCAGCACTACCACCAGAAGGATTGTCATGCTAGTATAGCTAGTATAGCATCTTTCCTGAGATTTCTGATAGCAGCTCAGGGATATGACCTTTTTTTTTTCCCTTTTCAAACCTGAGTTGACATTTCTGACAGAATTCGTATGATCAGACAAAGCTTTGGAGCTGTATCTGCTTGTTTGCTCTGAAAAGTTTATTCAAGGAAGTTGGTTTATCTCCTTATAAACAGACTTTTGTCATGCTCTGGGAAATCAATTGCTGTAAGTTCTTCATTTTCCATGACTTATTGTTCCCAACATTAGGTTTGTACAAGAAAGTTCTTTAAAGATAGGGTAAAAAGTAAAATTGTTCATTTCAGTACACATTTTTATGCAAAGTTTATTATGTAATTAAACTCTATTAAAGTACTGGAATGAAGTAAATGAGAACAACTGAATTATATATCGACTATAATCATGTCAATCAGTAATTCTCAAACTGCTCTGCAAATGAAGCAAATATTACGACACAGCTAGAGCAACATGACACATAATATAGAAGTGACTTGTCAAAGTCACCCAGTCATCTCAAGCCATGTTTCTCAAGCTCAGAGCATTATTTTTTATGTGAGATAATTCAAGAGAGAGAAATTAAAACATAATATCTGGACCTTCCACTTTATAAGCAGTGCTTTGGCTTTTCCTCCAGTCACAATAGGCTCATTAATAAAAAATCATACTCTGGTTTGATTGCCCTTGAGGGCATTTTTAAATAATTGCAATGAGTTTGAATCAGCCCACACATCATTGGTCAAAAGTTCACCAGAATGTGTTCCCTGGAAACCCATAAGTTCCTGATCATCAGTTGTAAACTCCTAAAATCCCTTCAGGATCCATCCACTGACCATTCTTTGTACCTATCTACCACAGTCAGATATATTGTAACTTATCTTCCTGAAGGCAGATGTTTGTCCTGAGAGGCACATATCTGCTCTGTGCTAACACAAACCAGTTCTGCTCTGAGCACTTTTAAGTTAAAAATGAAAGCAGGCAAAGTGACTTCACTTAGGTTTCATCCAAATATATTTTTGGCTGAGCTTTTGCCAGCCACTTTATAAATCTTTGGAAGCAGTCATAGTGAAAAGAGCCCCAATTTGTTCTTGCCCATCTTTGCTTCATGACTTATGCACTATGTGGTGATTTTCCTGAAAGACAAGAGCTTATTGACTACAAGAGTATCTCTACTTGAATTGAAATTGTAAAATGAGTATTTCATTCCAATGGCTGTCATAGTAAGTCTGAAAATATGACTGGAGCATTCTTCACAATGCATTGCAAAAAGCTTTTTTAAAATCCTCCTTTTTTTCCTAATTTTAAGATTTTTTTTCATGCTTAGGTGCAATATCTATGTGCACAGTAACCAGTGAGCTCAGCCTGCAGTTCATAGAAGCATTGGCTTATCCTTCTTTTTTTTGCCATCGCTCCCAGGTGGGGTGGGTTTGTGATTCAAGAGTAAAAACAGACACAGCAATTTTCACAGGACATCTGCTCCATGCTCTTTAGCTGCCATCTTCCTCTTCTCTTTCAGGTGGTTCAAACACTGGCAGTGGCCATCTTCCTGACCACTGGGACCTTGCTTTTCCTGGTGTTCCCACCATTAGTTTTCAGTTATGTAGAAGGCTGGAGCTATGGAGAAGGCTTTTACTTCACCTTCATCACCCTGAGCACCATTGGATTTGGGGACTATGTAGTAGGTAAAAAACAGCATGAACTGGATTAAGCTCTGTTGAAATTCATAAATCTAGTATAAAACTAAATATAGGGATACAGTATAGATACCCATTCCACTATAGATCTGGTCAAGAGCGAGCTCAGCCAGACTGGTAACAATGAGCTAATGTATTACAGGATATGAGCATTTTTCTCTAAGAGTCACCCAACTCATTTCACACAGCCACTGAACACTCATTCAACAGTGGCTGTGTCCATGCTGGTATAAATGTTACCAAGAGTGAAAGGTGGAATATAAATAAAATTCTTTTTTCAGTATTAAGCCTTTGAACCACATTCTCCTAACACAGATTTGTTTTAGCAAGTGCCTACCATTCCCAACGAATTATATCAAATATTAAATAATCGGTATTTAAAATGGGAAGGAGATTACTGACAACCACAGAATGCCTCTGAAAGAAAACCAACCAGTGACATTACATAGCCTTTAGACCACTAGATTGAGAACATCATGATAGAGACACGAGGGGCTATTTTTCCACACACTTATTTGAACAAATGCATAATCTTAACAGATTATGTCTAATGTAATTATTTGTTAAAAACACAAGCGTTTCTTATTCACAAGTAATCGCTCGCCTCTCCTAGAGGTCATAACTCTGTCCCAAAAGGAGATAAAAAAAGAATCTCATGCTGAATCTGGCACTGTGGAGTGTCATGACTGTATCAGCTGCACTGATTGCTCATGCTGTGGAAATAGCAAACCAGGGATTAAGATTCTCATAACTACTTAATTAAAATGGCTACATTTACCATATAATCCAAGTGATTGTGAATCCCAGTACTGAGGTAATATCACCCTCCAAAAAGCAATCACTGATTCACTAGATTGTAGCTGTCTAAATCATCTGAAATCCCCTGTGTGCCTCTTGAGTAACATACAGTCAATACGGATTCAACATTTAATTTCCAAGACTTTTTTCCTCTGTTGTTGGCTAGGAACCATTGACTTTGAGCATCCCTAATATTAGATATGGCTATTTTTATTATATAGTCTCAGCTTCAGGGATTTAAGCTTAACCTGAGAGTTGGCATAAAAAAATCTATCTGCTGATGGATCACACAAGCTCATTAACATATACACTTTTGCAAGAGTGGAGAGGGTGTATGAGTATGTATGTTTAGCAGACCAAAGCTGCCAAGATAAATATACAAATTTTCCTGGATTTTTCAGGCACGAACCCCAACAAGCACTATATCCCTGTGTACAGGAGCCTAACTGCAATATGGATTGTTTTTGGCTTGGCCTGGCTGGCTCTGGTCTTCAACGTGGGAGCTGACTTGATGGAAAGATACCTTCAGCTAAAGTGGCACAAGTCTGACTTAAGCTTGGCAGAAGGAGACACCACCAAATTGGAAGATGAACCTGAGCAGCCTAGGATCCATATCCCTAGTTGAGTAAGGTACAAAGAAAGCAGTCTTAAAACTGCATCTTCCATCTGTATCTCACACTAAGTGACCCCTGTGGATAAAGGACTAAACCACAGGTTGTGGACTGTTTCCTAAAGAGGAAATGGTTCAGATACGTGGAAATTCCACACCCTGTGTAGGCATCAGCCAGTTAAAACCCCAAGGAAGGAGCATGCATGGTTCTACAACTGCCTCAGGATTCATTTTACACTTCTCATTCTAAGGCAACTAAAGTAATCAATTATCATCCTTTCTCTTTCTCTAGTGGGATTCAGTACTTATGGTCACTCATTTTCAAAAAATCCAGAGTGACTGCCTCCCAGCTTCAATAAGAAGTCATTTCACCAAGAATCTCAAGTGGAAAAAGTCAGGTACAGAAATCTTTCTTCATTTCCAAACAGAAAACAAACAAAACCACAGAGGAACGTCATCAGTTATGAACACCTGCTTATTGATATCCACTCAATTAAGATTCAGTTGATTTTGTCTGAAATTACTGTCTTTCATATAAAATGACTTCATTTCTTTATTTTCTGGGCTAAAATGCTTCTCTTTTAATTGTGAGGAAATTATGTGTTTGTCCAGCTCTGCCTGGACTGTTACAACTTGTCTCAGAGCAAACTGCCAACTCAAAGCAGGTCCTTATCACATTCATTTCATAACCACTTGAAAACAGCACTTTAAACTAAATCTAAAAGCAAGAAGGCATCCCTATTTCTAGCCAGATCACAAATATCATTATAGCCTGGAATTTGCATTGGGCCAGGTCAGAGAACAGCTATTGCGTACCATAGAGAACTGATGTTGTACGTTACCTCTAAATAAGGCCAATCATAGGTCCTTGCATTAAATCTGTTCCTCAGTCAGGCCCTTTGTGTGACCCATCAAAAACAGAGAGATTGAATTTATCCCAGTTATTGTAAGTCAAAAGCAGCGGCAGCCATCCCCAAAGGAGCTGAAAAATTGAAGCACATATAAGCACCTAATCAGGGACTAGCCACAGAGATGCACATCCATAGTCATACTCCCTATTAGACTCCAGAAACCTGATAAAACAATTATCCATTCATTTGGGTACCATGCTCAATCATCACTAACATGTTCCTCAGATGTGCTTGTAATTATACACTCACTGCTATATATTCAGTATGTTTATATCTCATAGTAACCATCAATTAATCCCTTTGAACTCATTCGTAGGTGGAACTTTAATGTAAGGGATGAGTTAAATATGGCTGGGTATGCAGACTAGCCCCAAGCTAGCATATGTCTGACAGACTACAGGAACATCAAATGTCAGCCTTTCAGCAGCTGCTTTGATATTTCATTTTGGAGATGGGTCTATAAAACATGTAGAGACTTGTGTAGGTCACTAATTTTTTCCTTCATACTTTGTGAGCTCAGTTTTTACTTCTGAGGAGGGTCACAACAGATGTTTCTTCTTACACCTGACAAGGTCCATGTTTTCTTTGCCAGTTGCTGACTCCTGCAGAGTGCAGTCTGGCTACTCAAATCTGAAATGCTGGCATATAAGAACACTAGTGATGGCTTACTGAACTAATTTCAAAACTGTATGTTCAAACGCTTCTCCCATCCAAGATTTCCCTTATGTCTTACCACTACCTACCTCACAGATTTTTATCTCCCTGGTTTTTGCACTGATCTTCCTCTATGCCCTCAGCTATTCCCATAAATTTATGCAATGGCTTTCTCTGCAGACTTTCACTGGGAGCAGCCAACTCTCTTCTGTCTGGCTTTTTGTATCTTTGTAAATCTCACGGGAAGCTTAGTCTCTCAGCATTTTCTGTTCTTTAGACACAATGTATGCACTTGCACTTTTAACATCATCACCATCACTGTACTCTGTACCTGCCCTATGTTAACACCGTGACACTTTTGGCCTCTTTATGTAAAAGACAATACTGAAGTTCTGCTGACTTCTATATCTAACCTGTTTTCTTCACCTTGCCTTTTTCCATGCCTTCTGTACTTTATCAAGCCACATTCAGCCACAACACATGCACTAGTGTAAAGGCGATCCTATCCACTGTTTTACACCATGCTGCATGCTATAAAAAAAAAGATAAAGAGGTTTATCAGAGATAGAAAGCACTTACTGACAAAGTGTTTCTTAGAATTATCCCTACTTGACATCTGACTGCACAAAGTTTGTATTGTTTTTACTGCAGTCCAGAAAATTGTTCCCGTATCTGATACTGATTTTGCAAAGTAGCAGGAAATGGTGTGACTACCTTCTGGATTTTTTGCTACTGCTGCACTTACTAAAGCTAACAGTAGCTGCAACAGTTCTCCAGCTGCCCAACAGAAGACTCAGAAAGCTACCTTTAAATCAAGCATATGGCCATGTTGGAAGAGAAATGAGAAGGATGCTGATGCCCTCTCCCATGTTACACAAGCAATAGAAATTTCTTGCTTATTTTGTCAATTTTCAAGGTTCTGAAAAGCTCCTAAAGGTCATGCACATCTATAATAAAAGTTACTTTGAAGTACATAGTGGTAGTACTGACCCAGGTTTTGAGCATGGATAGACCAAATGCTTTCTGGTAGTGTTCCTCTAATAAAAATGTAGTCATCAAGTGTCAGCTGACCAGCTAAGAAAAGTAACATGGAAGAACTGCACAATCACAAGAACTTGCTATGAGCCAGTGAAGCACACAAAATGGATTCTTTTGGTCTAATAACCCATTTTACCAGTGGTATATATCTGCCCAGGATGGAGAACACACATGCTCAGCTCCAAGCATAGAGAACAGCACATCTGCAGCCTCTGAATGTGGCTCTGCAGGCTGTGGCAGAAGCAATGGCCCAGGCAGTGTTCATCTGTGATGTGGAAAAGTAGCACTTTGTCCTGAGCAGCTACCACCTGCAGTCCAGGGCAGGACAAGAAGCAAATGTCCTTCCAGGCTTCCCCTTAGCCTACTTCCCCCTTTTAGCCTACTCAACAAGCCCTTCTTCATCCTCTGATATACGTGCTGTCCTTCCAGACAACACCAAAGTATCATCGGCAAAGACTTGAGCCTTTCTCTATGGAGATGTAAATAGAAGACTCACAGACAGGTGATGTTTCTGAGAATACTCAAGGAAACAGCCATGTAACTATTATATGATTCTGTAAAGATTTGTTGTGAAACTTGATCTCTTTCTTCCCAAAATCTTTCTAGCAAGCACATGCCTGATATCCTGAGTTTTCACAGCATGTCTCATAGTTAAAAACCCCAAGTCTCACCTGTAATTAGTTTTATATATTTTTAGCATAAACATAAATTGTATATGTTTACTCCATAATGTTTCAACATAGTTATACTCAGTGTGCTTTGTATGAACTATCTGGGTTTAAATACAGCTGAAATGTCAAAACGTAGCTCAGATGTGTCTATTTCCTGATCTAAAATGTGATGAGTAAATATATACATTTTAGTATCCTTGCATTTTTCTTACTTATGTATATTTTATAGAGGGTTTTCTTTTATATATATAATTCCAATTTTGTCTTTAAATATCACTGAGTAATTAATATCCTGAAAATGCAGAATTAAGACTGAGCAGTAATCAGATTTTTGTTTTCCTAAGACTGTGCTCCAGATGATATTATTACACTGGAATTGGTGTAGCCTTTGCATATTAATTTTTGCACCTCGCCAGTGAAATAATGTGTTTATTAGTGCTAGTCAGTTTAAAGCACATCTCAGAAAACCATGAATGAATTTGCACATTACCAGAACATTTCCGGGGGACAATACATGTTTGGAGGCTGCCTCACTTGTAATAGTATGTACACTCCCATGGCAAAAATACTCACAGGGCAGAGTGAGAAGACATGATCCTCAGAGAGCGTATAAAAGTCATCCTGTGCAGAAACTTACTGGGTTTATTCACTTTTATCTCATATTATGAAACAAAATAGGTAAATTACAATGTTCTCATACACACAAAACTATTTGATTGTTTTATCTACCAGTGAGATAATAGAAAGGAACATTGGATGCCATCTTATACAAGAAAGTAATTAATCAAATAGGTCTCAGAAACTACCTGTATGAAGAAACTCATCCCATCTTTCACAGGCAAATCACAAATTATAAAAGGACTCTAAAAAAGCTGCTACCTTTTCACTTGTTTCTGTCAAAGGATTGTTATCACAAACACCTGTTTACTGCCTTTTAAATCAGCCTAGCAGCTGGGTGAAAGAGGAATGCAGAATTATGCAGAGTGCTGGCGTACTGCTCTCTAAGTAGTGCCAGCTGAGGAGGGAAGCACTTGCGTTTGTCGGGAGCGGCACTGGGTAGCATCCGTCGGGGGAAGCGAGCGTGACTCGGAGCCGGCTCCAGCTCAGGCACAAGCGGCGCGGAGCAAAGAGCCCTGGGCAGCCCCGCGGTTTTGGACAAGCAGGCGCGACCTGGAGCCGCGCCAGACAAGGACGAGGGCGGTGGGGTGGACCGCCGCAAGACGAGCGGCACGAACACCTTCACTCCCCAGCACGGCTCTGGGCTCCCCTCCTGGCCGCTGAGGTGGAAAGGGGCAGGCAGGGGGAGGTGCCGGGGGCCGGGCGCTGCCGGGCCGGCGCTGCTCTCTCCTCCCGCGGGCGGCCGCGCTCCCGCCCCAGGCCGAGCCGCTTCTTCAGCGGCGGCGGTAGCAGGGCCGATGGTGGCGGCGCGGCAGCAGCAACGGCGGCGGCGGCGGCACTGGGGCGTGCTGGTGCTGTTGGCGGCATACGTGGGTTATCTGGGTCTGGGCGCCGTCGTGCTGCAGGCGCTGGAGCGGCCGGCCGAGGTGCAGGCGGCCCAGCAGCTCCTCCGGGAGCGCTTGGAGCTGCTGGCCAACCACACCTGCCTGCAGGGGCCCGCCCTGCAGCGGCTCGTCGAGGTGAGCCCGGGCGCGGCGGCGGAGCGGAGCTCAGCACCCGCTGGGGCTGCGGGGCAGGCACTGCCTCCGGCGCGGGGGGGCGAGAGCAGGCGGGGAGCGGCACCAACCGCGCCTCCAGCCCGAGAGTAACTTTAAGAAAGAACCAACAAAAAACAGCAAACTTTTTCCTTATGTAAGTGTATGCGCGCACATCCCGAAGGAGCCGCGCACGGCGTGGGAGCTTTCCGCGGGCAGCCGCCTCGGTCGCGTCGCTCTGTGCCCGGGGCACGTCGGGCTCCCCGAGGGGCGCACGCCGTGCTCCCCGCTGATGGAGGGATGCTTTCGCTCTCTGCTGCCGTCCCACGAGCCGCGGCGTTCGCGAGGTTTGAAGCGCCACCGTCCTGACTGAAGGCAGGCGGTGGCGGAGTGTCCCGTTATGTGACAGTTACCTGCGCTTAATTACAGGCGTTTTAGGTTTGCTCTTGCACTTTAGGAAGCGTGAGTTTACCGCTTGCAAGATGTCACAGAGTATAATTCTAATGGGAAGGCGTTGTCGTGGTAAATTTAGTTGATGTTTATACTTGTGTCAAACTTTTTCCATCTTCTCCTTGTTTAAAAGGAAATAGAAAGTCCTTAGATCTCTTAAGTTATCCTTGAAAATGCTTCTGAAGATATTTGTGGGATGGTTGCAAAACGTCAAGCAACAACGAATGCAGTCTTACTGAAGTACAGGTGCTTGAATTTTTATGATACAGATACAAGTAAAGTGACATAAATGGGTTCTCTCTTTGCTCAGCTTTTGCCTGAAAAAGAAAAACCTGCAATATTGAAGTGTCTTGAGTACTTACCCAAACCCTTTGATTTCAGTCGGTGGTGGTAGTTGAGTATGTACTCCTTGCTTTGGTGTGTCTGCCTCAAATAGTTGTTGCAAAACACAAAGAAAACCCAGGGTTAGTTTATTTTGTTTTGGTGGGTTTTTATTTGTTCGTTTGTAAAAGCAGTGTATGATGGTGACTCAAACCATAGCTGGTCAGTGCAATTCAAAGAATCTAAGAAACTTGGAACTTGTATATATATATATTTTTCATTTTTCCTCTTCAGCACAGAGGAAAATACAAAAGCCATCAAATAGGATAATCATGGGCGTTTCAGCAAGGCTCTGGCAGACAAAATTATGCTGATTCCTTATGTCATACTCTCAACCCTTGGCTTTCTGAGTGCTATATTCTCTGTTAGCAGTCAGTAGTACAGGGATCATATGCTATAAATTTGGGCCTTTGTGAGCTACCGTAGTAGCCACTTTTATTACTTATGGTGTGTGCTATGCTACCTGTGGAATTTAAAAAGAAGTGAGAAATAGAGCAGAGAAGACCAGTCTGGCATTTCATAAAGCTGGATCTTAAGCTTCATTCAGCACCACATTCAGTAGTGGAGAGAAGATAATCACAACTAAGTAGGTAGAAATGTCATTCTGTCTGTTTTACTGCAGCATGACCTCTACATGTTCTTGATACCCCAGGAATAGGAAAGTCACTCAAATCCCTTTAGACCAGAGGTTGTTACAGTATGCTGTGTGAGTACTTAATTGTGACTGAGCAAGCCCTTGATGGCAAAGTTGCAAATAAGCTTTGTTTCATTTTGTGCAGAGTCTGTGGGTGCCTTCATGCTCTGAGAAGCCATACTCTGAGTTCGAATGGCTTTGTGTGTTATTTTGAATAGCTTTAATGCTGAGAAATTAACCCTTAAAAATCTACAGAACTGATGCTTTTCTTTACTCTTTTCTAATTTCCTAGGCAGCAATCACTGGCATGCTCTAGGTATGCTCAAAACTAGATGTTTTTCTGTGCAGTAAATTGTTATTGCAGTACATTACACATAGTTTATCAGGCAGTGTCATCACTGGCTCTTTTCAGATAAGAAACTTGTATTCTAGATACACAGCTGATTATTTGCTAATTAAGAAAGACATAAAGAGTGTTTGTGAAAACGTAAAGCAGTGTGTGAATTTTAATTGCCTTGACATTACTGGAAACTCCTCATTGTTTTCTTATAGCTCTTGGATTCCAGATAATGCTAAACTGTGTTTGTTTTAAGTGTATATGGACCAATATGAAATAAAATCCTAGTTTGCTGAGCAATGTGCAAATGTAATTTTACAACCTCTTTATCACTTAGTTCCTAGTTACCAACCGGGAGGGGAAATCCACTGTTCCAACCCTTGTGCAGATGGGGGAGCAACAGAGAGCTCCAGCTTTAAGGAGCTAGCAGGAGAGCATGGAGTGAGGATGGTTAGGAGGGAAGCAAAGCAAACAAACCATGCTGTAGTAGCTAGATGAGTGGATTATCATTCAGTGATTTCTATTACTTGGGTCCTTTCCAAGGAAGAAGCAGCCTTCTACTTAGCAAAGAGGGTGAAAATAGCAGACCAGCAGTGGAGGAGAATGTGTTAGAAAGTGTGTGACATCTGTGGTGGTGGGCCCCTGCTTCCTGTAGCTGGATTTCATTGGGGCTGTCTTGCCTGGAGGAATTAGCCAGCTCTTCCCACGCAGGAGCAGTTCCACTTTTCCTGAGTAGTTGAAAGTAGCATGTGCAAATGCTTTACATGTAAGCAGATAAGCAATGTACAGTCATGTGTTTATGCACACACAGAGGGCACAATGGAGGCACTGTAGGCACAAGTCTCTCTCTACAGTGCATCCAGGGACATCTACTCAAGGAACACATAAGTTTGACTTTGACCCATCTAACCCCAATTGTTCTGCCATTGTATACGGTCTGACTGCACACTTGCTCACCAGGAACAAGACTGAGAGCAGGCCATCCCCATGAGCCACTAGGCAACATGCAAAAAGGGCAATATATGGCCTTCTTTTCTCATTATGGTGGTGATCTTTACGTGCCAGAATTACTGGGTGTGAGGTCACATCAAAGGAAACCCTCAATAACAAGACTTGCAGAAGATGGCAGCAGATGCCATGATAGGACAGATTGCAGGTGATATACACTTTCAATACAATGAAGAGTAGCTGGACACTCAGCTGGGGAGAAAAATATCTATGTCCAGGCAATATTGTGTTGGTTCTAGATTCTGGAAGTGTCCAGAAAGTGAGGCTGCACACAAAGAGGACACTTCATATGGGTATTTCTTTGAGCTGAGACCTTTTCTGTTCTTTTGGGGTTGGGGACACCTAGACATGCTTTGGTGTGAATTGCTTCTAGTGCAAAAGTGCTTTACTGCATAGTGTCAGTGTATATGTAGCTCTAGTCCAGCTGAGCTATCCTCCAAACTCACTCCTTTTCCTGCATTATTTTCAATGGTTACAGGCACTCAGCTGCTGTACTTGCCAGTGTCTCTTTAATCAGATGATTGGCTGTAGGCCCATGCTTGGAACAGCACTTTTTGTGTGGTACCCTATTACCATGACATCCCTTTCATGCTATCCTTTTTTTTTTTTTTTATCAAAACCTTTTGTGTTGTATACATATTTCCCTAGTACAGATGTTTCCTATACTTTTTATATTGTTCTATTGGTTTTCTATTGTAGATATATAATGCTACTTTAAACACAGTTGCTTTCATAAAATAAGAAAATGAAAGCTGAGATTTATTTTTTTTTAATATCTAGAAAGATGTAAGGTTTAGTGAAAAAGGCCTAATGCTAAAGGGCAGGTTATAAAGTAAGTGGCTGCAGGTGGATCTAGATACTCTTATCTTCAGAGTCAACAGCTAGAGGTACACAGAGAGTTTGAGTAGATGTTTACAAGAGCAGTGGGATCCCACGTGACTGAAAGATCCTCATCAATACCTTGGCTTATACTGACATTGAACCAGCAGAGAATTGTGACAGCTGCCAGGAAATAAAACCCTGCAAACACAGTTTGCTAAAATAATCTTGCACTCAGATGATGCAACAGGAAGGGGTGAGCATCAGAGATCACCTGACAGTGGTGAGGGTCTTTAAGGAACAGCAATGGCTCCTGGTATTGTGGAGCTGTAATATCTATGTAGAACACAATTTGGTCAAATTAATTTGTCACAGAGCTAATCCCCTGTAATCATTTTTTGCAACTTTGTGCTTATCAAAATGTACTACTACTTTGCTTAAGCTACAGCCAATTCATCATTCTTCAGACCTGTTGGTTAGAAGAGCTGTGGGTGCCTTACCAAGAATGTGCATTCTGTGCTAATAATGCCAGCTTCTAGCATCCCATTGACAGAAGTTGTTGAAGGTAAAGTCATTATTCTATAAGGCACTATGTCATCAGACTTCTTGGAAGGTGATGAGAAGACATACTGATGACCTCTTTCTGGTTAGTTGACTCTGCCCTAGGTCTTCTGGTAGTGTCTAGTACCTGTGTTCAAAAGGAGAAAGGCTGCCGTGCTTTTCTCCTTGCCTATTTTATTATATCATACCTCTGCCTAGAGAGAGATGTTCTTTTGATATTATCAAATTCCCAGTTACAGCTGGTCAGGCTTGGTGGGAATTAACAAGGGCATGTAGCCAGCTGGCATTGAGTGGTGAGTGTCTCAATAATCTGTCCTGCCAGAAGATTTGACACCCACAATAGCTAAAGACTGGAGGTGCCTTCTAAAGAGATGGTAATTCTTGTCAGTTGTTTGAAGATGTGGGTTATTCTTATACATACTGGTTCTTCATACTATATCTTTTTTAAGGCAATTAAAAGAAAAACAACTAGGGAAAGAAATCTCAGTTTTACAAGGATAATACAATGCAACCTTTCTGTGTTCTGTAAATTATACAGGCAGCTTCTTTGACCTTCTTTCAACAGGCCCTGCCTATTTCTGTTGCAGCCCATCTGTCTCTCATTGAGGTTCTCATTGAGGTTTGGGAAGTGACTGGAATTCAGCAACACTCTGTCTCATAAAACGTGCCACAGATTCTTCCTTGATATAAAAACTTAATTTTCAGAAAAAGTACTACTGGCTTACATTAGCATTTGTTGCAGAATTACTGCACTAGGCTACATCTTTTGCTCCTCTCCTGTTGGCAAGTATGTCTAGATGAATTCTAGAAACCATAGTGCACATCCAGCTGTGAAGTAAAAGTGCTTTTGCTCTCAGGGTTCCTTTGGTATTGAGGAACTAGTGCCAATTACATTAGCAAACATTGCTGGGGAGATGGGGGAGCAGTTACTTGATCTGCTCTCAGGTTATTCAAGTGACATAAAATTAAGGGAAATAAACCCCAGCATATGAATTCAAAAGAAAACCCAACTGGGTTTTTTTGATTTTTTGTTTGGTTTGGTCTTATTGGGTTGTTTTTGGTTTTTTTACAGGTTTTTCTTTCAGGCAGAATTTCCTCTCCAAAGACAAGGGATCAGAGCTCATGGCTGGGAGGAAAGGTTGATTAATAATCTATTTCTCAATTTTTTTGAAATTAATTGACCTTTTTCCTTGCAATCTGACACCAAGGTTAATGTTAACCATTTTCTTCTGATTTACATCTGGTATCCTGTGAGGCATAAATGAATGTTTATATGCCAACATTGCACAGAATTTCCAGTGCACAAAGTTTGTGAGTTGTTTTCTCATTATTCTAAATGTAGCTTGGTGCCTTTTGAACACCTTATTTTCCTCCTTTATATGTTGCAAATGTGAGGAAAAGTGTCTGTAATCAGGCAAGCTGTTTTCAGGAGTTCATGTATGCCCTGGACAAGTTGGGTTTTGTACATGAATGTATAAACTTCAACTAAACTTAAGAATAAAGTTTCTTACACCAGTCCATTTTTGCCTTTGAGAGCTGCTTTCAAATACACTTAGTAAATACTGCTTTTGCCTTTAAAGGTATCTCAGGATAACTGTCACCTCTGGCCAGAATGCCACAGTTCAGAAGCAGGGGCCAACAGCAATGACAGAACACACAGTTTATAAAAAGGTCATTTTTATGACTCTTTCTCTGTTGGTTTCCTCCAGGAAAAAAAAAAATCATGAATTTTTATGGATATCTTTGGTAGGGTCATAAGCTTCTGGGGCTTTGCTTTTGTCATTTTCACTTAACTTGCTCATCTTGTGGAGGGCAGGCAGATTAGAATCAGCCTTTAATCATTTATATAAAGCTTATTTTTTGCTGTAAAGATTATGGGAGGAAAGAGAAGCACAGTGTTCTGAAGAAAGAGGTTGTGAAGAACATAGTGCCTCAGTTTACATATACACATTCATTCATTCTTTACTGCTGGTCTTAAATACCTTTTCTTGAAAGCTGTATCCTAGTCACATGCTGTTGTGACTCAGTGCACAGGTGAAAGATGGAATTTTTAGCTGGTGTCAGTGAGGTCAGATTAAATAATGGTCCTTCTTTTTGCAGTACTTGGTGATCAGAAGCTGTGCTGCAACCACAGGTGGGTGATGGGGGGGCCCACATGTGTTGATAATCGTGGAAGAGAGGAAGTGTGTAAGCTGAGAAAGCTGGGAGTTGCCCAGAGCTGATAACACAGCAAACATGGTAAATGAGACTTATGGGTATGGCTCGGGGATAGAGTGGCTCTGCAGCAAATACAAAAGAATAAACTTCCATTTTCTGGGGAGATGCAATACTCAAATGTCAAGTGGAAATCAAATTGTAGTTGTTGGGGCTTTGTTTTTTTGTTTTGGAGTTAGTTTCTTTTAGCTAGACAGTATGAACAGATCTTTTGAGTGTTATTCAAAATGTATGGTTGAATTTTTGCTGGTATGACTGTAATAACTACTTTGGGTTTATTGCTGCAAAGCTGAGTAGAACTGGTAAAACTCCAGTATAGGTGAGTGATGCATTATCAGTCATCTGTGGAAGTGCAGCCCCAGAGCTGTGAAGGGTTAAAATTCAGGCTGTAGGAGTGATTTAATTTTTTTTTGTTTCTTTTTTTTGACTCTGATAAGGAAACCGTGGTAATGTTGTGTTTGGATGTTGCTGCAGAAAGAACCAGCCACTGATAGTAAAGGACAAAGGGAAGAAAGGAGTATTGCCATCCTAAAATAAGTATGATAAGGGAGTCAAAAGAAATCCACAGCTTCTTCACAGGGTTACCCCTTAGCTTGAATTCAAGGAGGGAGTTCTTTGCAGAAATATGCACAAAGCAGGCTTTTGTACTGGGATGTAATCTAAAATAGAGCTTGTATTTGCAAGCATTAGCTTATGCCATTCCTAACTGAAACTTCAGAGCTTATACTTGAGAAAGGTGGAGCTGGAAGCTCAAGTTGACTATTCTGAGGCATTTTTTTCTAACAAAGGTAACAGGATATGCATCTACATTTTAAATAAACCTCTTTGAGTGGACATCGTGCTGGTGTTCTAATCACCAGCCATGGCAATATTAAGTAGCACCAAGCAAAGCCTGCTTGAGTGGTCAAAAACCAGAACAGCCTACTTGATGAGAAAATGCAGCAGCCTGCAAATGAAGTTTTATTGATCCATGAAGGTCTAAGAATTTAAAATCTCAGTTTATAAATCCTGTAAGATTTACAATAGTTCCCACAAAACTTTTATCTGTAGCTTAAAATTATGTAAGTATTGTCAGCTAAAGATGCAGTAGTCACTGCAAACTGTAAATTATTACCACTTTAGAGAGGGGGAAATAAGTGCAGAGAAGTGAAACCATGGTTTTATGTTGTACAGCTTGTCTGTCAGTAGAAACCAAAGAACCACTGCATTCTGTCTTTTTCCTAGTATTTTAACTACCTACCTGTTTCCTTTCTGCTTTTTGAATTACACATGACCTTTAAAGTTCCCAAAATATCAAGACCAAGTTCTGCAAGTTCAGTAATTTTTGGGTTTGAGCAGTTGTGATATTGACTGAGGTTTTAGATTAGGCAGATAACTGCTTTGGAACACTGCATTTAAATGCTGCTTCTACCAGTGCCTTTTAATGCATTAGGTTTTGAGGCAGACACTGTACAAATCTCCTAGTCCTCTATCCTATCTCCTAATCAGTGTAAAAATCAGCCTAATTAAGAGAAAAAGGAAAACCCCTGGGATTTCACCTCAAAGTAATCATAAAGTAAACAAAGTTTCTGGTTCTCAAAAAGGATGGCTAAGGAAACTAAGCACTTATGATGCAACATGTTTGGTTTTAGTTCCTTCTGAACCCACAGGCTAAAATATATTTCAAATTTATTTGAAAATCCATAGCAGAAACATATCAACACCTCTTCAATGGAAAAAGCAGGGAGAATTCAGCTGTTCTGCTAGAGTGTTTATCAGCTGGGTTTTTTCCTGTGTTCTCTTTAAAATTATAAACCGTTTTTAATTTTTCTATGAAAAAGAGCAATAACCTAAAGTCTGAACAGCAAGAGCAAAAGTCTAAAGGAATATAGTAAATTAAGGAGAATATTTACTGATATCTTCCTGAATGCTCGGTCAGCCTTCAGGAGTTTGCAATCCAATTACTTCCTGTGCCAGAAGTAATTTCTGTGCATTAATAGCCATCTATGGATTTCTCTTTCATGAATCCACCCCCATGGGCACATCTGCAGGAAGGCAAGCTCCATTAGTTCTACAATTCTCAGAAGAGTCAATCTTTAGTTTTCTGTCATCATTGTTGCTATGTCAAAGGTTGATTCTAGATAGTATAATAAAACATTTTTTACTTTAGGAAAACAAAGACTGTATCCTTATCTCCAACCATTGTGAATCTTCCCTTTTAAGAGTGGCATCAGTAGCTCTTTCTTCCTAACAGTAATGAACTTGACATTTTTTCTGGGAGTGTTGTTTTATTCAAGTGGCTTTGATTTGCATGATATTCAGTGGTCCCCATTGGGCTGCCTTCAACAGGTGGGTGGCCCTAATGGTTAATGATGTTCTCTGGTTATTTGATAACAAGATTTAACAAATAAATGCTTAGAGACTTCTTGCTGAAAGGGCTTGGAGACCTCAGCAAGCACACCAAGTGCCTCAGTGCCAGAAACAGAAAACAACTGGCAAGCCACAAGCTCAGGGCTTGCTCTTTGCTAATGAGTAATGGTTCTGTGGTACCTCCTTCCCACTGACAGCAGTGCAGGTCACTGTCCATTTAGGGCAAATGCTGTGCCCTGTCTTCAGAGCCTCAAGACACATCCTGTGCTTCCTGGCAGTAGCATCACTGCCTGGGGAAGGTTTACAGTGACCCTGGGATTCTGAGTTGTTACAAGTCGCTGCAAAGCTGGCATAGGGGCTCACAACTGCTCAGCCTCTTGCTTCTAAACCAAGCAAAACAGAACTGCTGCAAAAATGTGAATTTAAACATTTAATTGGTTACTTCTGCTTGCTTCTCACATGATATCTTTTCCAGGCTCCTTGTTTTCTTCTTCTGCATAAAGCTTTTTCCATTTTTTGGGGCCAGTTCTTGCAATCCTCTCTGGTTAAGTGTTTTTGCTTGATGTTGAGTGTGATACTGTCTACTACAGAAGTTATATCAGTAAGACATCAGGCAGGAGAATGGACAACAAAAATGCTGCATGTTTGAGTTCTTCAAGTATCCCTGATCCAGCTGATAATAAATTTATCCAAGGACTGTTGCTGTTCCAGCAGGTATATATGTGTTCAAGACTAATGAAGAACTACAGAGATCACAGTTTACAGAAGGAAATTTTGAGGAAAATATCAGGCTTTTAATTTCAAATTTAACTACTGGTTTCTGGAGGTGGGGGGAAATAGGTCATTTGTATAATTTTCCAGTGTCTCTCTTGCCATTTAACTTACTTTGGGAGTTAGTTTACGTTCATGCACACTGATTCCTATCTAGCCCATTGTCTGTAGAGTTTCTTACACTTCTTAAACCAAAGGTCAAATGTTGTCAGCCTGCACCCCATGTAACCTGACAAACCTCAGTGCAAACACCAGACCTGGAAGAAGAATGATGAGGGGGGGAAATTATACACAACTGTTCAAAACAAATCCTTCTGGAGGCTTTTTGAGGCAACCTTTTCTCTCTCTTTTGGTATTTGGTTTTTGGTTTTTTGGGGTATTTTTTGTTTTTCTTTTTTCAGGGGTAGTTGCATGGAGAAGGGAAGCAGGGTTTCGTTCTTTTATGTCACTAATGCTATATACAGAATCTTTTTTTGAGTTGCTCCACTCAATGTTACAGTGACAAATCGCAGAAGGAAGCAAAATGCAATACCACATTTGTGGTCCCTAGCCCTTCTCAGAGCACAGGCTCTCTGCTCTGTCTCATAATTTAGAATTTTATAGATTATAGTGTGACTCTGAGGGGTTTAAGTTGCCTTCACTTATGAGTAAATCAATATATTTCTGAGAATGCTTTTACAGTGTTTATTGCTTAGAAAAATGTGTTGATCTGAGCTGCTCCTTGGTCTTAATGTGACAATTAGTAGCTCTAGAGAAAAGACATAATGATCCTTTTAGTTAAGGTGCTGCTTGGGACCCTGGAAACAGTTTTTAATTCACAGCCCTGTAGAATATAATATCAATTATATAAATTGTGTAGAGCACATTACATCAGTACAATGGGACAGACCTTCCTCACTTTGCAGGCTTGATGTGCCAGTTTGTCTGATGGATGTATAAGCTACAATTCCTTTGCAAAACCAAAAACTGATCAATGTCTGAGTGTGATTCCTTTTATTATCAGTGGTGAAAGTTTTATCAGTAGTCTTTTTTGTTAGGATGGGGACAGAATTATTTAGAATCTGCATGTCTTTTTCAGAGATTATTAATTTTATGTATTCTTGGTTACACTTTGCATTTAGAGATAATCATCTGTCAAGTGAAGTGTGGAATGTTTAGTGTCCATGCTGTGAATTATGTTGTTTTGGTCACAACTGTCATTAACTTTGTTGGCACAGGAAGGTATATTCAGGTGTGGGCACTGTTAAGGTGTCTGATATCTTATTTTGGCATAACTCTGCACACTTTGGCTAGTGACTTCTAAGTCTTTCCCAGGAGGATTGAACAGAATCAGTCATAATGCTAATCTAATGTGTTCATTCCCATTTGTAGTCACAATGTGGGGACAAATTGGCCAACCTGAGTAGTCTCAGTCTCCTATAACATACCAGATACATTCCTCCCCAGGCCAGGGGGCTTTCCTGCAAAGGATCTGTGTCATTTACATATGCATATATATTTGCTGCTCTGGGACTTCTGCCATTGGAGTATCCCATCTGGAAACATTTAATTTCCCTAATGAATATATCATAAGGCAGTCTTAATTATTGTCTGTCTAGGCCTTCTCTAGTTAGATCTTATCTTCCAATCTCTTCCACATTTATCTATATAATCTACCATGTGCATGTGCAACATTATTGTATTGCTGTAGATGTCCTTTTCTTAGAAGCAATATGCTGGCTTTTGGCTTTTCTGACCTTGCAGCCCTTTGGTCTCTAAGGCACAAGAGATCCTCTACTAACAGGGAAGCAATGGAATAGGAAGTGGTTGTAGTTTGGGATTTTACCAGCCAGAAGTGAAAATGCCAGTCACATGAACTTGCCTTAAAGGGGTTTGTGGGATCTCATGTTATTGTCTCTTTGCAGGGTATCGTCCAAGCCTACAAGAGTGGCATAACCCTCCAGGGAAACACCACTAGCCTGGGCCGGTGGGACTACAGTGGGTCTTTCTTCTTCTCCATATCTGCAATAACAACCATTGGTAAGAGTTCCCTGCTTACAGGGCCACCTCACAGGTGGAAAAGAGTGGGACTGATGGCCTGTACTCAGATGCTGCTCCAGCACTGTGTGGTTCCCTGGAGCTTGCAGTAGGGAAGCACAATTGAACCCAGCCCTAGGAGTGCTTTGTCAGTGCCAGTAATGATCTCCAACTGATCAGACACAGGGATAATTAGCTCAGGACATATTCCTGCTAAGTTACATGGCCTCTGGGGCCTGAACTTCATGGTGCTGTACTGTCTGGACTTTCCCAAGTCTTGTGCACTCTGAGGTCTGATGTGAATTGTGCATTGGAATGGGCTTTTCCTATCACAAGGACAGGAATGATTTTGGAAAATTTGTAATACTGACTGTTGTGTCTTTGGAGGCTGCATTTCCAAATTATTCCTCCTTATTACTGCCTGTATTAGATGAGGACCTACTTGTTCAAGTGGAAGTTAAATAACTGGATAAACATCACAATTCAGTTGACTCTGGTTTCAGCAAATGGGTAATGCAAAGCCACAAAAAATGATGGAAATAAGTAGAGGGAGGAAAAGTGGAAAAAATAAAATGTACTGGGTACAGAGCTAGTTAAGGCAGGGGCTGTTAATTATTGCTTGTTCATGTCCCCAAAACCATTAATAACTTGCCCTGATATCTTTTTCTTATGGTGTGACCCAGTATTTAAAAAACATGTCGGGGAGAGTGTGGAGAGATGGTTGTTGAGTATCCAAAATCCCTCATGGGTTTCT
This sequence comes from Serinus canaria, assembly GCF_022539315.1. Classification (NCBI taxonomy): domain Eukaryota; kingdom Metazoa; phylum Chordata; class Aves; order Passeriformes; family Fringillidae; genus Serinus; species Serinus canaria. The sequence continues at coordinate 29,787,368 of NC_066316.1, forward strand.
TGATTTGTCAGCTCTCTTCAATTTTAAGTATATTTTAAAATCAACATTTTTATTTTTGTACCCAAATGGAACCTTCTTTTGATTTCTGATTGTTTTTGAAGATACGTTGGCTCCAGAACACTAAGCCCCCACGCATGAGCTCAAAGAAGGGAGGGTTTGTGGGTTTTCTGTGGGGGTGGAGGCAAGTGGGTGCTGGTGTGTCATCTTCCTGTGACTCAGTACATCTTTCTGCCCTGCTCTTCTGCACATGCATTGTTCTGCTTGGGTACACACTTTCAGTGTGCTGCACTGCCAGGCAAGGGTTGCACCAGATGATGGCAGTGGAGGCTCATCAGACAGGGTTACTCAGGCTGTGGGTTTCCAGCAGAGCCTGGTCAGTTCCTTCCAGCTTTTGGTACAAAGCAGCATCTGCTCGGAGCTGCTTTGCGTGCCTCAGTAGTGAATCCCGATGAGTTTCTAAGCCGTCAGAGTGGCTGTTTCACCACGGCCAATTTAAGTTAATGATATTCAGGAAGAATCTAATTTATCATGTTAAACTATAAGGGGATGTTGTGATGTCGGCAGAGACCTAGACTAAGTATTTCTGCTCTTCTATACAAAGAGTAGCTGTTAAGCTACTCTTCTCACCCCAACCCCCTGCCCCCACTCCCCTCTTTTTTGAAGTGAAGTCCTTGCCCTGATGGTTAGAGGGGAGGAGGACAGGACAGGGCATGACACAACTGAGTTGATAGCAGAGGCAATTGAAAAGAACCAAATCTTACAGCTCTTTATCTCATGATTTTAAAGCTGGTGCAATGACTCTAGAGGCTTGTTAATGATTTTCTGTTGTGGATTTGAGAATGTCATACAAGCCACTTCTATGCAGAAAACTTCAGACCACTGGACCCTTCATTCTGCTTTTTCAAGTGAAGTTGTTGCATACAGATTAGTGTCATAACACTGTTGATAACAATATGTTGTAGAAGATAAAACTACAAAGGGTTTCACAGAGCCTTACCCTAAATGTGTTATCATAATCTCTCTTTATGCATTTTTGAGGTAGTTGAGGGGTTCAGCCTCAGTGAGGATAGCACGGTGTGACTGGGAAGGATAATTGATTATGTCAAGTAAAGAGACAAGCTCCTTTCCAAAGACCTCAGTGAAGTTCAAAGGGATGAGTCACAATAGGAAACTTCATGTGTAAGGTGTGGCAATGAGATAAATGACAATTGAGAAGACCCGTGGAGAATTTGTAGAGGTTTTAGTGTTCTTACATGGCAAGGAAGGGTTTATCTCAGACTGTGATTATGGAGCCAATGAAAGCAGGTCCATTGCACAAGATTAGCCTATAGGACTTAAAACCCAAGGCATTCTGGCAAATGAGTTCAGAAAGGGTAGACTTAAGATGATAAAGCAGAAGAAAGTGCTCGGGAATTTAGGGGTACTATATGAAGATTTTGAAGAATATGGATGGCCTCTATTCCATGTGTTCCAGCTGCTGCAAGTCCTTTGGCTTGTCTCTTCCACATTTTTAATTTGCAATTAATGCTATCTATGCCTTGCTGGCCTCTTATGCAAAATAACAACTTTGAGACTCTTGTCCTTAGTCTTCTCCAACAGCACTGCCAAAATCGCTATCACTTTTACCTTCATCAGTTTCCTTTGCGATGCTCTTTCCGTTCTGCCAGCTTCTGTATTCTACTTTGGGTGCTTTAACCCCCCCCCCCCCTTAGAAGGCTAGGTCCATTTCTCAAGTCCTTACCAGAACACTTTATCACTGGGATACAGGAGGGGATGTTAACTTCTTTCCCCATTAACACCAACTGAGGGAAAGCCGAGTTAGCTTCTTTCCCCACTAACAAGGTTTAAATCCCTGTGTCTCCTGTTGCACCATCCTCTGCCCTGTATCCTTCTTCCATTTAAATGAGAGCCTCATCTGTTTTCACTACTAGTGATTAGAAACAGCGTGAGAACTTTGCTTAAAAACAGTGAGTTCTAACCTGCAGGCTGTACACAGTTGGTGCCTCAATTGCAGATGTTTAAAGAACAGATATGTATGAACTAAAATATCTTGTTTAAAGTGCCCCAAAGCCTATGTAGTTTTTGGCCAATATCATTATTTGAATGGAACTGCATTTATAACTTTGGGATGGGCAGCCCTGGCCACCTGCTGATTCTTTCTCCCCACTGTTACGCTTCTGTGCTTTCCTCATTGCTGTCCTAGACATATCATATCATACCGGATTTTATGTTATCTCATTTTCTGCAGATTTTTCCATAAGAACCCTTTCTCCAATGCCTTGAAGGGTCATCCTCAGAGTTCCTGTAGAGCTGTAGTAGTAAACAGTGATTAAAGAAAGAAAAGCTAACTTGCTCCTGTTTTTATCTCTCAGACTTCTTTATCCCTTGCCGACACAAAGTCTCTCCTTTCTGTGTTTACTCTCCTCCTACTTAGTTTGGACTAACAGGGCAGAGGTCAAAGCAAGTTCAGAGTGGGACACAAGATCAAAGTTCCTAAAGTCAAACGACCACAGGGTGGTGTAATTTCAGAGAAGGTGCTAGGGAAAAGTTCCTTCTGTAGTCGGTGTTGAGGCTGACTCGTCTGGGCAAGCCTAGTAGTAGGAGGAGTTTTGTCCTCTCTAGCCTGAATGTCCCATTTAATATTGGGTGGATGATGCCATTGCCTAGTGCTGTATTGCCATTTTCTGGTGGCACAACCACCAGAATTCAGTTGTGTGAATTTCAAGGGCCCTTTTTAAAATATAAAATGGGCCAAGTAAACCATCTCACTGTGAAGCAAAGAAGGGAAATACCTTCTCCCTGTTCTTTCCTTCTCTGCTTAGCACAGCACATAGCTCCCAAAAGCAGGTCCCCAAAGGACTGGGAGATATCAACAGAGGCTATCAATATCTATCTATCAATAGATCAGGCTATTCAGTGAGTGATAGTATGAACCACACTGTTACAGACATTTACTAGTTGCCCCAGAGGATTCCAGTGCAGGGAATAAAACAATACCAAGTTCAGGGCTGTGAAATTCTGGTAGGATAAAGCTTTGGACAGCAAGAGTTTTGTAAGGACTCTGATCTTCTGCAGTGCTGCCCAGTGTCTGGTGCAGCTCCTGAAAAATGGTCAGGTTCCTGCCCATTGCTGGCTGATAATCTGTTGGGGCATCATTTAAACTAACTTCATGTCTCAAAGTGGTTAAAATACAGAATAACAGCTTGGGACCACTTTCATATTTGAATCCTCTGTGAACCTCAGGATCCTCTTGTGTAGGGGAGTTCTCAGCTGAAAAGCTGCCCCTGTTGATGTGTTGATCTTTTCCCTGCCCTGTGACAGCTGGCAGAGCTTCTCTATAGGCTTGGCCAAGTAGGATGTGGCACAGTGGTCCATGGGAGGTCGCTGGTGGGTTTGGGGACAGCCACTCACAGCAGCATCCTCTGAGCTATCTCCTGAGCACTGGAAATGTGTTCTGCTTTCCTGACTGCATGCTATCTCACCCAGCTGAGCCTAAGCCCACTATACAGCTTTCAGTGTATGCACAGCACGAGTCAAAGACTGCAAAGACTCGTCTGAAACATTTTTTTCACTCACAGAAGGAGTGTGCAACCAAATTTTACTCTCATCTGGAACTTCATAGGGCTAAAACTGTTAATAACTTCCCTGGTTCAGCTTGCCAGGGTCCCAATGAGCTTACCCACATAAGACACAGTTCCTGAGATTCTGCCACCACCAGTTTTAAAATCAAATTCTTCAAATTTTTGCTTTGTTCTAACCATAAAACTGAGAAGCCAATGCAAGCAGTGTGGCTGCTTGGGGATTGTGTCCTGTTTCTGTCCTACATGTACAGGCTCCATGCATCCTCCCTGGATGGATGCATTGGGAATAACTGACTTCCCATGCCAGGTGTCCTCAGCTGTGTCCAGCTGATGAGTGTTCTTGAACTCAGTGCAGACTTGGGGAATACAATATGAAATCTCACAAGAAAGTTGAGAAGCCAAGCATGTTAATATGTTTTTTATAGTTATGGAGACATTCAAAACAGGAGGCAGGATAGGAACCCCTGACTCACTGATCTTCAGGTGAATGTAGATGGTACCAAATGACCTCTGAAAATCCTAATGCTTGTAAGATCATAAGATAATTCAGGTTTCCTGGTATCTGAAGAGCTCTCCAGTGCAACTGTCTACTTAAAGCAGTCAGCTGTGAGGTCAGAGCAGGCTAATGAGTGCTTTGTCAGGGTCACCTTCCAGCTAAGCTGGGGCCATGCTCACATTTTAAGGAACCAGACCAACATTACCATAAGGCTGTGATCAGTAGGTGTGTTTGTGGTTTTCCCACTTTGAATTTTCTTTTTCCTTTTATTTTTGGTTAATGAAGCACTTGAATTTTTCATGGAAAAAACCACTTTCATTTGTGCTGGATTAAAACATCCTGATCACTTGTAAAGACACAAGGGAAAGAAATTTTAGATTTCCTGAAAAGTGTTAGAGGAGGAGCTAGTGGTGGGAGGAGCTGGAAGCTTAAGGATTTAATTTCCTCCCATGCCTGGGAAAATAGGAATGTGGCTCACTGAACATCACCCCATCTGCCAAGCAGAGAAGTTTTACTGAGTATTTAAATGTGTAATGCAAAATAAAATAATTCTGGCATTGACACCCCTCAGTGAACTGCACAGTGGATACCTGGTCCCCAGGCTTAGATGAATTCCTGGTTATTCAAAGCAAAATATTGTCAAAAAGAGCAATCTGTAAATTTGGGGTTAGACCCATGTCTGTAGGAAGTGATGGCTTGTATACTTTCAGGTAAGAGAAAAGATTTAATAAAACAAGAAGTGTTGCTTCTCTAACCATAGCTTTATCAGTGATTATAACACTCAAAAATTTCTAGCACATTTTTGAGGGGATTTGGTTTTATGCTAACTCTGGATTTCTTGGCAGATTAAATTTTTTGGTAAATTTTCAGATGTTTTTCAGCCTATGATAGACACTTTTTGTTCTAAGACTTTTTGATGAAAATACTCTTATATCTGAACAGTGAGAACAAATCTTTCATTGTGGATAGCAGGAAGTTGCAGCTGCCTCAGTTAACTGAGGGCACTGCAAGTACTGTCTTGTGAATGAAAAGATCTTTTACTAATAAGTCTTATCTTCTTAAGAAGTCTACAGAGATTCTGAATCCCTCATGGGCAGGAATGTAATGGGAAAGCAGGGAAAAAATCCTGAATTACTTAATATGTGTAACAGAAGCACATGAGTTAAAGCACATGGTAATGAGCATTTAGAAATAAAACCACTCTTGTTTCCTCCAAAGAAGCTTAACTTACATTGCACCTTATTTCAAAACAAGAGGAGCTGTACGTGCACTTAATCCAGCTGCTTCAGTGGAAACACACTTTGATGTCTCTGCAGATTTTAGTGATCATTTCTCAGTGCCAGGTGACATCCCAGCTGCATGCTTATGGGGGATGTGACACAACTGGCAGTGCTGTTTTAATTTCTAAATCTGGTTCAAATCTCCTAATATCTAGCTCACAGTGATTTAAGACACCAACTAATACTGAAGAGGGTAAGTCCTATTTTCCCATTCCTGCTTGAGTTTTATAACATTTGAGATTTATATACAATTAGGTTGGCATTTCTTTGTCTAGTGCAAGAACAAGTGGATGTAACCAGACAGGAGTAAATTTCTGGCCATTTTGCATGATCTAAAGTCTTCTATGCTATTTGATTATATTTTCTATCCTATATAAAAGCTGGTGGGACATGGTTTTTTGGCATGTGTACAGCAACTGTGTACCAAGTCTTCAGAAAATTGACTTAAGCTGCTAAATCCAAGGGAAAAGGGAGCCAGAGAAATCAAATGCAAAGCATGTCTGGTGTTTGGAGGGCTGGGTTTACTGCACACATTACACCTTCCTACATCATTCAATTTGCCATTCTAAATCAATTGTAACATACAGGTTAAGTTTAGGTGCTCTGACATCCAGCACTATGTGGCATCCCCACAATTCTGAAGGCTGATGTGCTTCACACAGTGACCAGAGAACACGGGCCTTTTTTCTTTTCTGCAGAGAAACTTAGAAACCTGTGGTTAAAAGAACTGTCCAAGACGTTACAGAGTCTTATAAAACTTGATATAATAGGAAAAGAAAGGGGAAGGGTTGGGGGGAAACCACCTTGGGAATAACTGGCCGTAAATGTACGTGACTCATCTTCAGCCTCCAGCGCTACAGTAAATGCCCTCAGCACTTTCTCCAGGGCCAGGTCAGGCCACAAGACACCCTAATCCCATAAGAGAAAAATTGGAACTAATCCACTGAAATGTCACAGCCAGTATGAATTGCATCACACCAGACACATCTTTCTATAATTCACTTAGAAGGGGTCATCTACCAGATGTAATTGCCTACATGTCTCATTTACCACACTTGTTAGTCTAGAAATGGTGAAAGATGGCAGAAATTAGCAATCATTGGGGAAAAGTGCATTAACATTGCAAAGAAGGAGTAGCACTGGCATGAAGTCTTAATTTAGCCCCTTTTTTTGACTGTATTTCAAAACAACTAGTTACATAACAGCACCCCATTTTTTCTGGGGGATGCTCTCCCCCTTCCCAGGGACAGGCTCCTGGGGCTCCATTGGAGGTTTATTGTGTGCCTAAAATTATTGAAGGGGATGTCCTTCATGTAATCAAATTTGGGATTTGTGGGGTTCAATACTTAGGAATAGTTGGCCCCCAGACTGTTTTCTGGGTGTAGTTTGCTGGCAGGCATGCACAACTAACTGCAGAGTTGTCCATGGTGAGAGATTTTTGCCAGCAAAAACTTGGCATGTGTAGATATCCCCAGCTCATAGCTGCACACATTTCTACATTGCTGGTCAGTGGCTTATTGCATCTGGCATGTGACAGAGGTTAGTGAAGAAATGGCACTCTCAAGTTAACCACAGAGATGTTTGCACTCTCACTTATCTGGGATCCAGAGCCCAGCCCTGGGGCCTCTCCCTGCTGGGCACTGCTCACTTGCCCTGAGGCTACAGCACCCAAAAGCAGGGTAGCAAGGCAGGCGTGGAGGGAGCGCCTCTGTGCTTGCTGTGCCCATGGCTGGGCGGTGCTGGGAGGGGAGAGCATTATTTGTGGTGAAAAGATAATCTTCTCTGTGGACATACAACAATCTCTAATGAGCAGAGGTGAGTTTGGAATGTAGTTAAGGCCATAGGTCTCTGACTGGCTAAGGCACTGTTGAAATGCTGGTGGTGTGCTAGTTCTTCTGTCTTTGAAAGCATCCCGTCAAGTATACCCTTGTTAAATCTGAGTTTCTTGTGGCAGAAAACACTGGAAATTACAAGTGCAAGTCTGCAAATTTATGGGAGATTTTAAAAAGAACGTATGTGGAATGGAGACAAGTGATTTCGAAGCCAGAACAATCTGGGGATACAAGCAAGGCTGTGATTGCAAGGCAGGACCTTTTATTAGATCACTTCCTGTGACTAGAAGAAAGAGGAAAAATTTAAAACTCCTTTCCTTTATCTTTAGGTCGTAAATTGAAGTATTTTACACAGGTTAAATGTAATTTCTCTGGATATATTGACTCTAGACAATAATTTTGACAATTTAAGATGTGTTTGGTACTTTTGGTGCAAAAGGATATAAGCAAAGAGGCAGTGTCAAGTTCACTAGTCCTGTGGGACAAAAGTAGAAAAGGGTGGTTGTTATAATTAAACCACTATTGTTGTGATTCAGAGACCATCTGACAGCGATGCAGGATCATGTACCAGTAAAGCCCATGCCAACAATGCTTACAAAAATTGAACTAAACGGAAGGTTTGCATTTACGTCAGATCCCAGCCAGGGCACTGGGTAGGGGAGAGGAAATTGACTGGTAAATGGAAAAGGAACTAAGCAAAATTGGCAGCAAAAGAAATGTTATTTTCCAGCCCACAATAGGATATGACAAACAATGGATGTAACTTACAGTTATTTATAAAAAAGGTCCTTTTGGAGCAGTGACCTTCTCACCTAACTTCTGTGGATGATGGAGGTTCACCCCTCCAGGGGGAAGGGGTGCAAGCAGAGACTATTTTAGATTTAATGCTTCATTCCTCCCTTGTCTAGGCTATGGGAACCTGAGCCCCAGCACTGCAGTTGGTCGAATCTTCTGCATTGTGTTTGCACTTTTTGGGATCCCCTTGAACCTTGTACTCCTGAACGAAATTGGGCACCTGATGCTGCTTGGGGTTCAGCATTGTGCCCGTCACCTAGAGGAGGTGTTTCACTGGCAGGTAAGCAGTATGACAGGCATATCTCAAAGAAAAAGAGACAGGGGCATTGTCTGGTGTTTGAGATCCTATGACTAACAAGGAGAGCCTGGCTGGCTATTTGACCAAAAAGGCAATAATACTCAGGAATAACTGGAAGCAAATAAATTTAGTCGATGACAGCCCTCTGAGGGGTCAGATAAGGTTGTTTATTAATTGAGGGAAATTCTGTGATGAATGACTTCCCCTACAGCAACAGAAGTGATAAAGGATGTGAGCAATGCACAGTCCTAGACTATCTAGTCTGTTTATCATCAGTTTTATCTAGAATTGCATGTGTAAGTTACATGGGAGCATTTGTGGAACAGGCTTTAAACTGGCATGAATTTAGGACTTATGAAGGTGATGCCCAATTTATGTTGGCTTAGTGTCAATGTCTAGCCTCAGCTGGCATCTAAGTACCACACAGTTACTCACCCCTTCCCAGTGGGATGGGGGGGAGTAAAAAATTCATGGGTTGAGGTTGTTTAAAGACAGTTTAATAACTAAAGTAAAAGTTGTGCACACAAGCAAAACAAAAAAAGGCATTTGTTCACCACTTTCCATCAGCAAGCAGGTGTTCAGCCATTCCCAGGAAAGCATGATGATGCATAACAGCTACTTGGGAAGACAAACTCCATCACTCTGAACATTCCCTGCTTCCTTCTTCCCCCAGGTCTGTATTGCGAGCATGATGGCATATGGTATGGAATACCCCTTTGGTCACTTGGGCTCAGCTGTCCTGGCTATGTCCCCTCCCAAATCCCTGTGTACCCCCAGCCTACTCACTGGAGGGGTGGAATGAGAAGCAGAGAAAGCCTTCACACCGTGCAGGCACTGCTGAGCAACAATATGAACATTCTGTATTACCAACACTGTTTTCAACACAAATTTAAAGCACAAACTCCTACTACCTACTGTGAAGAAAATAACCATCCCAGCTGAAGCCAGCACACGTGTAGGACAGACACGCCATTTGTTATAGTGGAATTCAATTAATGTTTGTATATTTTTGTGGAGTCCATCGTCATATCATCATCATCTCCAACTGGAAAACAAGCTGGACTTTCCTTGCTGCACTTCTTGTGACAAACTTTTTCTTTTTTTTTTTCCTTCCTGTTTTACTAGAATAAAACTTCCTTCCTGATGAAGACCTGTGCACTGGTAACTGGCTTGTTATTGTTCCTCCTGCTACCTCCCTTGTTATTCTCTGACAAAGAAGGCTGGTCTTATGAAGAAGGCTTCTACTATTCCTTCATTACCCTCAGCACTATAGGGTTTGGAGACTATGTGATTGGTGAGTAGTTCACATTTCATTGCTTTCACCTACTGAGCAGCAAATCCATGACATACAAAGCTCCCCACAGGGCAGTTTGGCACCAGAAGCAATCCCCAGACCTGATGATCAGTAAGTGTGGTGTGCATTTGGCAGGTGGGAAAAGACATGATTTCCTCAATGCCACCTGAGGAAGAGCAAAGGCATTGTTTCCCAGTCAGTAGGTGGCATTGAAGTGGCCTGTCCCTTGAATGACTACGCCACCAGGCAGGAGTGCCATGGTTTAATCACAGTGGATGCTGAGGACACACTTTTTCACACTCCAGTGCCACTCTGCATCTTCTTTAACAGACAGGGACTGTTTCTTCTGTCAAAACCCTAGATAACTACTTTCTAAAAGTTAACTTAAGTCACTTAGCTATAGACTGGCAGGCACCAGGCACTACTTAGTTTTGGATGCCAAAACCCTTTGCTGGAGGAAATGGGATTGGATCCACACCCACTGCATTACTGAAATGCAGGACACGCCTCTTTGATAAAGACTTTCTCATTAAAAACAAATTGATTATAGAAACACATGCACTCTTGAATTCCTGAGAGACAGAAAGACTAAAACATCCTATTACGGATTTGCTATTTTCATTTCTTCATAGCACTTGCTTGATGCTTAGACAACTTTTGTGGCAGTTACTTTAGGACTTGTCTGTAATGCATCAAAGTTATGATTAGAGCTTGTGTAGGCACATGTAAATAAGTTAGGAATAAAGTTAGCTTGGGCAAGGGTAGCCAGATGGAGCTTGACAAAAGCTGGGTCAGCTCATCATTTTCCTATACTGATTTTACAGATAATGCTGATCTCTGTGCTACAACAACTTTACTTTTCTCAGTTTCTGGTAATGCATTTGGTATTCCTTCCTCTTCCAGGTGTGCCTTCACCTGTGTAGTACCTTTGTAACTGGAATACTGCCATAGAGACACTAGGTTTGATATGGGAGTAATTGAATATGTCAGTTGTGGTGTGTAGAGGCTAAACAATTTTGCCTTACAATCCTGTATGTGTGGTTTATGCCTTGAAAATAAGGTTCAGGTGACATTCACACTGTTTCCCCACTAGTGTGATACAGAGCTGGAAGGAATAAATGACCTGTGGGGAAGCATCTCTGCAGAAAAGGACCTGGCAGTCCTGGTGGGCACCAAGCTGTCCATGATCCTGCAGAGGGTGCCTCTGTGGCTGTGAAGGCCGGTGATAATTTCAAATTGTCTTCCAAGGTCTGGTCATTCTTGGAGGTTTCAGGACTGCTCAGGCCTCTTTTCTCCTGCTCTCAGAGACTCTCTTGCTTATATCTGGTTTAACAAGATACATTTCGTGGTACATAAAACCTGCTTGCCTCTCTGCCTGCAGGGACCTCTGTTACATGCTAATAGAATATTTTGGTGCTGAGTGATAAGCAGAGAAAAACTGTGTGCTTGAATGTGAATAATTTCACGTTGACATGGATGTAATTTGGGATTTAGTTTTCTTTCTTGAGAGTGATATTTGCAATTCTAAAGGAGTACTAGGCTGTTGCTGACAAATCATGAAACATACTTACAACATCAGTTCACATGCTAAGTGGATGGCATACTTGTGTTTTATGTAGAAATCACTAATATTCAGTGATATTTCAACTGTCTTTGCTTTACATGTAATGTCTCCTTTGAGGCACTCTTGATCCAATGTAGAAATGTTTTGGGTGATTCTGTTGTAGGGATGAACCCAGATCGCACCTATCCAAGCTGGTACAAGAATGTCATCTCTCTGTGGATCCTCTTTGGGATGGCCTGGCTAGCACTGGTTATCAAATTTTGCATCAACCTTCTAGAGAGCTCCAGTGACTTCTGTCAATGCAACAAGAACACAGAGATGGCTGAAGATTTAATGGATGGTAACAAAAATAGCATGACTGGACTTCAAAATGCAGACATCTGCTGTGACAAAGACACAAAAGCGAAAGGACCAGTTGATTCTCACTCTTACACAGCTCCTACAGAAGCCCTCTAGGGAAGAAAAATGTTTTCAGTGTCCTGTAGGTTTTAGTGCACCAGAGATGAACTATGTAGAAATGTGTACGTGGAGCTGCTCTGACCTGTGAATGAGGTGAAAGTTTGCTTATTGAGCTTGAAATGGTTTTATTTTGAATTGAGCAATGACAGAATGTTTCATTTCCAGCACCACCAAGTACTACTGACAGGACTCTTAGCCAAAAGTAGATTTATGGAAATATTACCTGCCCTCCCACCTCAATCTATGAGGTAATCTGACATCCCTGAGCAACACTAGCTGTTGTGCATTTCTTTGCATGATTCTTGCAGCCTCTAGTCATACAAATGGCACTTTGCAAATGCCACAGCCATAAAAGTGCCATTGAATGCAGGAAACAAATGGCATATTGCCAAAAGAAATGAAAAGCACTGATTAAAGCTATCTGGCAGTCATGGCAGATGTGCACCATCACCTATATACTTGTGCTTGAGAAAGGTGATGACATGGTTTTGCTCTCTGGTCGTTCATACGGGGATGGCAATGAGGAAGAGCTCATAGAGGTGCCTGACAGATCATTCAATTTTTTAAAATGTAATTTCTGCATCAGAAGTCTGCTAACAGAAAGAGACTGGGTTTGCTATTCCTTACTTCAGAACTTATGTGGGTTCATTCTTTGAAGTATTTTGCAGACCAGATGTCATCAGCTCACTGTGACAGTTCATTTAGATAGCTTTGTATTTTGTCACATCTTGAAAGTCAGAAAAGGACGACTAGAGGCAATTTTAAAAGTCAGTGGTTCCAACATTTTCCTATCACCAAGATTAACAAGGTCTACTTCAGTCTAGAAACAGACTGAATTTTCTTCAACTATGACCAAGAGATGCAACTGTGATGAACTTTTCATGTAATGAATAATTAGTGTACCTGTTCTATCTAACATCTTATATATAATCACAACTGTCTTTGATCTGTGGAATGGCATGCTTATTTGGCTTTTGTGTCAGTCATGAAACAGAACTTGGTTGGGTCGTTTTAGTTCCATTAAATTCTCAAAAATCTTTGCCATTTATAAAGGCACAACAGAATCTAACTCCTGGTGCTGTTTGTATTCCGTTCTCTGTTCTTCTCATTTTGTTATTCCTGTTGTGCTATTTGCATCCCAAGCATTAACTGTGAAAGCTTCACCATGGCAGCAAACCAGAATGAAGCATTTGGCTGAGCCTTCAGCTTTTGCAATGAACCAAAGTTCCATGGGGTTGTTACAGAAAAGACTGAAAACATAGTCTGTTGGAGTATGGGACTGAGAAATTAGAAATATCTTATAGCTATATTCACAGAAGTGGAGTGAGTGAAAAGTGTACAGTCTTCAGGAACACCAGTTCTGAAACACATTGTGAAAAAAGCATTTCCAGAAGAGGCCAGTCTGAGTATTGATATCTGGTGGAACTGATTATAGGAAAAATTGCAGCAAAAGGGATCAGCTGAATGAAATTCAGTCTGTTTACCTTTTTCTGATTGCACAGTAGTAAATGTTCTCTCAAATACTGTTTGAAGGGGCAGCAGAGATGAGGAAGGGAAACAGAGGACCTCTTGGATCATACTGATGCAAGATAAATACATTTCAAATTTTTAAACATTGGGTAATTTCTATAATAGACTTTAGCATAAACTTTTCTGTTCCATGTTTCGTCTTGCTTATTTTCACTGATGGATACACAATGTAGGTTTTTTGGCCTACCTGAAGAAGAAAGTGTATTTCTTTAAACATGAGTAAATTACAATTCACTTCACAAAATGTGATACCTTTTAATGCATATCCTTTGCACCCTTTTTCACATGCAAAACCTAGTAAGTATAGGTGTATTGTAAAATTGGGATGCCCAGGAAGTAGTAGAGTTTCTGCTGTCAAAGCACAGGAATGACTATGTTAATCTGTTTCAACTTTTACTTGAACTGTCACAGACTCTGGGAATTTCTACCAACTCTGCTATTTGATGAGAAGGCTCGTAGAAGATTTGAGAAGAGTTTCTTCTTCTGGATTTGAATGTCTATTATATTAATCTCATTTAAATCATGTTCCCACCTATTTTAGGCTGTGGATGGGGTCTTCAAAAGTGCCTTTGAGGTTTAGGTATCCTGACCCTACTGAATAGCAGAGTCTTTGGGCAACTAATGTATGTTTCTGAGAGGCAAAGGGGAGAGGAACTCAAGGAATAGTCTTGAAAAAAAGGGATAAAAGCCTTTTGCAGATCTCCGTGCTTCCACTGTATGTCAGGGTTCAGCCACAGACTTCGGCATGTGGCTGGGTCTCAAGTTGCCTCATTATCTGTCCCAGCTGTCCTTTCTGAGTCATGTCCTTCTGCAGCCCTGCTGCCCAGCCACTCACCACCAGCAGAGTCCTGCCACCCACAGTCTGATATCCCATATTTTATGGGAGACACGTCAGAACTGCTGGCAAGCCACACGAACCTCCAGAGCCACAAGTTCTTGCTTGGATCTTGGCTCACCAAAAATATAGGAATAAATGAGTCAAATACCATCCCTGTCTGGGTTCTCTGACACTGAATTAGCATGTTGCCTCTTATGAATACCCTTTTTCTGTCAATTCCTCTCAGCTAGCTTTTGATGTGGACAATAGATATTAGTATATCTGAGTCCCTGCAAAGTGCTGTGCCTCTGGTCTTTCTGTTCTTTATAAAGATCTGTTGTGGTTTAATGATATGAATGTATTTGTTCCCAGGGGGATGAGAAGAAATTCGAGTTTTGCAACATCAAAAAAACATCGTCATCAATGTGTCTACTATACCAAAATATGAAAGGTTATCTTCTCAAGGGTAGAATAAAGAAAACAATAACATGGTCCTGTTATCATTCTTGTCACAGCTGACTTGCAGTCTTCTCTAGTCTGCATTGGAAAATTACAGATGCTCCTTGATTGTTTTTTTTTTTTTTGTCTCTTTCTGTTCAGATAAGTACACAGTTTTCATTAGCAATTTGAAATTGACTTTCACTGCTATTTTTCTCCACAAGTCAATTTTTCCTTATTATCCTGTTTTCTTCCTTGGGAAGAGCAGAGGTTGGAAACAGGTTTGGTTAGTAGTGGTAGTTATAAATATTTATGTAAAATCACTCTCCAGAGGCTTTTTCACAATCACATAGATCATAATGTGCTTCTGACCTTTATACAGTTTCCCAGGAAATCACTCTCTTGAAGGAAGAATATAGAGAGGGAGCTATCTCCCCTACTTCAAGGACAAGTTCTGGCTTCAACCTCAATGTTTCTTACACTGGCTCTTTCTGCAAGGCCAAAAGAGATGTTTACTCCTTGGGGAAGGATGTGCCCAGAAGTCCACAACAGGATGTCACAGCAATGTAGTACAGGCTGCTCAGAACTGCACAGTTTTTGTCTAGTTGAGTACAATATTTTGAGGTCCCTGGAGTAGAACAAGGAAGCTTTTTTCCTATGATGGTCTATGGCTTCGGAAGAAGTCCAGGATGTTATTTTTCTTGCAGTGTATGGCTGATGATACCTTGTTTTACAGCTGATATCCAAGGTCAGTTTAGAACTGAAAACTGTTAGCCTAGGGTAGGTTCAGGGGGCTGTCATCAATGTTTCTAAATATCTGCAGGGAAGGTGTGAAGGGGATGGAGTCAGGCTCTTTTTCAGTGGTGCCTTGTGTCAAGGAAAGAGGCAATGGGCACAAACTGAAACACCAGGAAACAGTTTTTCACTATGAGGATGACCTGGCAGATATTGCCTGGAGAAGTGATAGAGTCTCCATCCTCACACATCTTCAAAAACCATCTCTAGGTGACTCTGCTTGAGCAGGGGAGTTTCACCAGATGATGTCCAGAGATCCCTCCCAACCACAACCATTCATATTTATGCATTTTCAGTTCAAACCATCCTCCTCCTAGTAGTCCACTATAAACAACCTTGCCCTCTCTCCAGACTGTCTCCGTTAACATCCAGGTTGCACAGTCAGCAGCCTGGTAGACCTTCCTGCAATTTTGTAGATGCTAATTATTTTTTATCTCACAGGCAGAAATGCATTTTGTAAGAAATACAAATACAATTATTTGGGGTTAGGGAGGGCATCTTGTCCTTATAGTAGATACTATTGTACCATTCCAAAAATTGGGTGCATCCAAAATAAAGGCACATCTCAGATATTACTTAATTAGGGGACTGAAGTGTTGACACCATTTGGATGAGAGGACTTTTGAAGTCTTACAGCATTTTGAAGTCCAGGGACTCAAAAAATGCTTGGTTATACTTCTCTGAGTCTGCCCTTTGAATCTGGAACTGTTACTGCAGTACAGAACATTGTGTCTCTGTGTTTGTATGAAAGAGAGAAAGAGTATGTGCTGCTGGTGTTGCAAATCATATTATGGTCATGTTAATTCCTGCAGTACATTCCCCATATGGCTCCCGCCACTTTCCTAGCATATAAAACAATATTTCATTATTTCTTCTTCAGAAACTATTTCTTTCTCATCATTTTTTCTGGTCTTGCTTCTGTCTAATCAGTGTTTTCAATCTCGAATCACATCATATTCTGAGTTAGAAGGGACCCACAAGATTCATCTGGTCCAACTCTTAAGTAAATGGCTCATACTGGGATTGGACCTGAAACTTTGGCATAATTAGCACCATGCTCTAATCAGCTCTGAACCTACATTAGTTTCCTCAAAACTCCTGAACCAAACTAAGCTCTGCTCCTCTTGCTTTTCCCCTGTGTGCTCAAACCCTTCTCCTGTGCCAGGTGTGTATAGCAGTCTTCTCTACTATGCAGGGGCCAGAACTGTTTGGGATGCAAAGAGAAGGGGCAGGAGCAGAGGGTTTGCAGGAACTACTTTTTCTGCTCCTGCTCTCTTATCTTAATGATGTTAACTATAGGATCCCAGCTCTGAGGAGGGCTGAGATCTCCCCAATATCTGCACCAGTTCTAGCCTGCTGCTCTTTACCATGAGGAGAGTAAGGGGGTCCAGACAGTGTCAGGTGGCTGCCTTCCTTTCAGGTTGGTTATAATGTACTGGAAGGCTGAAGCTTTGGTTATCAGCTGCAGCCATGCTCCAAGCTCATTTGGCACATGAAGAATTTGAAGGAATGGCCTGAAGGAAGGTGGTGCTGGCTTTGCACAAGTTTGTCTTCCTTTGGAGAGAATGCTAGCTGTAGTTATCCCGGAAGTGCCAGGCAGCAATGAGTGACCCCAGGAACTGAGCCTGAAATAGTTCTCCCCATGGATTCTCTTGAGATCCAGCAGCTCTGGATGTTATTGCTGTTTGTTCCATGATAGTGTTGCCTTTGGAGTTCAGAACAATATGTTTCAGCTGAGCAATGCGTTGAAGGCACAAGGATTGAATCTGAGGATATTTTTTGATGTGGCATAAAATTAATGATGACAGCTAGTAGCCACAAGAGAGTGTACTGCATAATGTTCTTGTTATGGATCTGGACTAAAACTTTTGAAGTTTAGAACCTGTCCCAGAATTTCTTCATGATTTCACAAATAAGGACATTTACCACTCTATCTGCATCATCTCTCTATAACCTCTAATTCTTAGGACAGCAGTACAATATTCCCTGCTATGCATGGAGCTGCTAACAGAAGAAGTCACTGAATCCAGAGGATAATCAAAGGACCTAACCAAGCTAGAAAAAAAAAAAAAAAGTAAAAAAAAAGGAGAGAAAAAAAAAAAGACAAACACATGAACCCCACTTTTAATCATAGTGAAGTACCTTTGTCTGGACTAGGTCCAAATGTTAGGTGTAAAGCCAGTGCTTTGTCCTGACAAAAAAATGGAACAAAGTGTTTGGGACTGGTATCTGGGAAGGAGGGATCTGTTTTTAAGTCTTTAGTCTGACACAGGAAGGGCAGGCCAGCAGTATGACATGATTGCCACCTACTTAAGGTTCATGGGCAGGCCATCTCAGCCACTCTTGAAGCTGTTTCACTGCTCATAAATTATTAACTTGGCTGTGATGTACAGAACTATTAGCTATCCTCTCTCTTGCTTCATGAATCACTACATGTGTAAATCTTTATGTGGATTTAGTCCTTAGAGAATTACTACAATAGGGAGCAACAGGATATCCAGTTTGAAAAGCAGTAGCCAATGGTGTGAAGGATTGCCATCACAGCTTTCATGAATTTTGATGCTTGTTGGTTCTGAGGCACTGTAAGAACATCTTGGTGTTAGGTGGACTTATCCCACAGTGGAGCCCTTAGCCTTAAGAATGGAAAATGTGTTCCCCACATAATGTATGGCAATACGTAGAGACATTTCTTTACCAAGGAGTTGTCCATGTGAGCTTGCAAAACAAGAAGTGACAGCAGCAAAGGATAGATACAGAAGTATCTGACTGGCATTTCCACACAGAATTCAGCCACAATTTCTTTGGCAAACACCTACCTGCAACTTCTCTCTTTGTAGAAACCCAGTAGAGACATCTTAAAACAGGCATCAGCTAAATGGTAGGGAAGTCATTTAGGTTAAAGCAATGTATGTTCATATTCCTGTGTGATTAAAATCAAAGGATTTAAATCTATATGATAGTAAAGGCCCCAGACTAAATGGAAGTTGGTCTTTGTCAGTCTCCTTTGCTAAGTACTTGTTGCAGGGATAGAGAGCCAGTGGTTCAATCTATTGTTCACTTGTGAAAGTGTGGGGGTTGGGAAAAGGTGACATTTAGGATCCCCTCCTGTGAATATTAAATAGTTACACCACGTGGGACAAGTGTACTGGTAGAGATTGAAAATATTTAAGTCAAGGTACATAAGCAACTCCAGTTCAGGTGGGGCAGAGCCTTCAAATCCTGGCCCCAAATCCCAAGTGGTCACCTGCTGAGTAGCTAGTAGCAATTTTGAGAGGGTCACTAGCCCCTAAATAGAGCATGGAGGCACCTGTAAAGCAATTGCCCCTGGAGAGCCCTGAGCATGCCAGCTAGAAAGCAGAACTGCAGAGCATAGTAAAGCTCTGCTAAGCTCATTTAAGTTACATCAGACCTGAATGATCTGGTTTGAAGGATGTAGCTGTACATACAGCTGGAACAACTGTGCAATGGCATTACACAAATAAATGACGTGCAGAAATAAAGTCAACCTGTGGGTGGGTGAGCAAGTTTCTCACCTATAATCTTCCTCACCATTTGCTTTGCAATAAAAGGGAGCTGTCAGAGACTGCCAATGGGAGCTGTGTCTCCCAGCCTTGCCCTCCTTTATCATATTTCTGAGCAAAGCCAGCTGATTAGGCAGCGTCTGGTGTGACTGACCTTGAATCTGAGGTCAGTCCTGCAGAGACCTGCAGAGCAACCTGTTGATTCTAACAAACACAGGCAGTAACTTTCAAGTTTGCAGCCCTCAATGCCCTCACTCAGATGGGCATGGGGGAGTTATTTGAGGTCTTGGTTTAGATGTCTGTTGACTTGCCATACAGTTCAGTAAGTTGCTGTGGCTCAGGGCAATTTTAGCCTGAGAAATGAGGGATGATGAAACTCTGCCTGCACACAGACACACACAGGTGTGCACAGTATGGTAGGAGCAGGATTTGGAATGCAGTAGGATATGTCTATGAGGTCAGTGAAGTAGCATGGGAGAACATAAGATCATATTGTAAGAACATGTGTTTCTGGAGTAATTCAAACCTTATCAGCACAAGGAAGTATTTGCCAGTGTAACTCCAATTGGTATTGCTATACCAGGAAACCCTCCTAGCAAGTACAAAGCTCGTATTACTTTCCACCAGGAAATAAAGGCTTATCTTGTTGGAAAAACTGTTGTATTCTGGCCCAACACATTTAGGCTGGCAATCTTGGAAGGAGAAGTAAGACCTCTCTTTATCTTTTCACTTCTCTGTAAGTCAGCTTCAATCATGAAATGGGATTAATGTTTCTTATTCTGTAGTTCCCAGGACTAACGAGAAAAGTCACTACTTGAGCTTTGTGCAATACTTTCCAAAAGAAGATCTCTAATGCACTCTACTGATGCAGTTGTGTGCTGTTAGCTTGCTGTGAGCACTCACACAACCCCTTAGACTGCCTGTTGTTTCTAGCTGGTGGCAGCAATTGAATAATATTAGATGTGGTCTGCTTGGCTGCCAGTTACTTAGATATTCTAGTTCCCAAATACTGAATTTCTACAGGGGAAAAAAATATTTAATCACACCCAAAGCTTAATTAGCCTCCTCATGCTAAGCTTGAGATAGTGCATGTGGCTGTAGGCATGTGGTCCTGTGTGATATGCCAGAGGCAGGTTTGGTAAAATCTTTTGGCACACAAGAAACCCAGGGAATCACTGTCACTGCACAGATACTGCACAGAACAGTTCCAGTCTTCCTTCTGTTTCTACTGTTCTTTAAAATGCTTAGTTTGCCTGAAAAGGACACTGTAATGTAGCAGACTGATTTGTTAAAGATCAGGGATAATTAATCTCAGCCAGTATTAGGCAGCTATATACAAATTAATCAAAGGACTTCATGATTTTTCTGGCCCACTTCTAGAATAAGATGAATTTCCCCTACTAGTGTATGTCATTTTTTTTACATGAGACTCCAACATTGTGCATATTCAGATGGCAGATGAATCACAGCCTAGAGGTCTTTACCCACCCTGCACCTAGGCCTCTGAGTAGTCTTCTGTGTGGATGCTAATAAAGCAATCACTTTTGCTTTTATTTTAGGTCAGTTTCACATTTTGGTATTCAGGCACTTGGCAGCTGTGTAATGTTTGGTTTGCAAACACTCCCAGGGAAGGGCTCAATCCAAGCCAATTATTTTCTTTACAAAGAGACAAAAACTCAAACATTTTTCTTTACTCTCACATTTTGTACAACATTTTGTTTTTCTACCCCAAAAAGGCCCAGGCTCAGTTCCTATATGCTTCACATATTTAAAGATCTCCTCTTTCCACACTTTACTCAGGATTATTGTGTGGCTCTGTGCTCAATTTTTATGGAGGTAGAAGTATATTTAACTCTTCTTTAGCAGTCTAGACATTTTAGAAGCTGGAAAAGACATGGACACATCCAATCTGTTCATCACAGGCACATGGACTAAGGCTGACCTGTTGCTACCTAAGCTGGTGTGTCTGAATGATGCACAGCAGCTCTTTGGAGGAGCTGGCTTTGGTGTAAAAGCAGCAGATTTCCTAGGAAAGGTGTTCCCTTCCAGGTGCTGAGCTGCACTGGGACCCTCACACTTTGTGCTGCTCTGCTGCTGGGTTAGGTATCTCTATGCCTGTGCTTTGCTGGGTGATGTAGATGTGCCAGCAGCCACCATGGAGCACTGCTGTCACCCCTGCTTTGATGCCATGCAGTGGACAGTGCTGTTCTGAGGAGCCTCCAAAGAAGAATCACAGGCAGTGTTTAAAGCCAGCACTGTCTCTGTTTATAAAAGTCAGGTCTCACTTCAGCTGTTTTCCCACTGAGAAGTTCTCCATTAAACTGCCAATCCAGTCTTCATGCTTCCTCCCACTCATGAAAGTCTAGAGATCAAGATAATCTACTTCCAAGATAATGGAAGAATACTAAATATATGCCAGATACTTGATGGGATAAATGAGCATATTGTGATTAAAGGAAGTGAATCATATCTTCAAACAATGTAAATTTGTACAAACTTACCTCAGCCAAGAATGTATGCCCACGGTCATACTTTCAATTGGAATTGAAAGTTAGCTAATAAATGGGAGGGATTTAGGTAGCAGGTCAGTCAGGCTTGTCCAGTCTTTCTCATGCTGGAGGCCAGGTAGGAGCTCTGGGGTTTTTCCACTTAAGCCCCAAGTCCCATAGTGGTGTCTTTCACATTCCTGGTGCAGGAGGGACCCTTTGATTTCCACTTCCACTTTTCCTTTTCTGCACACACAGCAGCTGCTACATCCACTAAGGAAGAGACACTTGCTGTGATGCAAAGCAGGCACTGAATCTGGACAAGACACTTACCTGTTTGGAATAGTTTGGTCAGTCTGTGCTGTTGTTCAAGGAGAGTTTCATCTGGGATGTTCAGGTTCTCATTTGCAAGTTAACCCAAATAACAGGGGTGCTTGTAAGGCAGCCCAAGAGCAGCTTTCAGCTCATTGATGAGTCCATCTGTACCCCGAGCAGTTTCTCTTTTTTATCAAATGGTTTGAAATTAAGTATTTATCTGACCATAAAATTCTATACTCTCCTGTTCAGAAGCTGGACAAACCTGTCTTTTATTTGGTTTCTCCAGTCTCTCTGAGGGCATAGATACAAGATAGAGGAGTAGATCTGTTTTAATTACTTCTTAGTTTTCTGTGTTCCACATAGAGACTGTTGAAAGGCTTTACTGCTCTGTATCTTTTGACCTAGACCTCATTATTATTCTGCATAGAATAATAATGAGTAGAATAAGGCCTGCTGGATGACTCCCAATGGATAAGAAAAGCAGCAATTCTATCACTACCAGAGATGAACAAAGCAGGTGAGAAGGAATCAGCTCAAAGATAACACCATCAGACCCCAAAAGGAAATAATGTTATCTACATAGACTGAGTTGGTTTTGGTTTTTGTTTGGTTATGAGTTTTTATTTGGTTTTTATTTGGTTTGGGGCTTGGAGTTTTTTTAATGGACACATTAGATGGTTTAGTCTCTTCTATTTTTTTCAGCTAAAATGTTTTCAATCTTTTTCTTTAAAGATAATTTTCTTCATGGTGTTGGAGAACACAGAAATCGATATGTTTGGCTTGTTTGATGCTGATGCCACACTGAATAGACCTCTGGCATTATGCAAAGTGCCACTTTAATTGGAAAGACCTAGTTTTCCATTTTCTGGATCTGTGAAATGTGATTTTAAATATAAATGAGAGTCAGACCCAAGGGGATTATCCACATTTATTAATTTAAATTATCACCAGTATCTGAGTGGATGCTCTTGTATCTTCTAAGTGATTTTTGAGGTGGATAGATTGGGAAGTTATACAGATGTATGAGCAGGTTAGTGGGTGAGCATAGCTCAGAAGTCATGGTTGCCTAAACAGGTGTGCACAAATGGAGGGAGGTGCTGGATGCAGGGATGCCAGTTAAGCCACTATGGACATGGGTGAGTTTAGGTCCATCCCCCTTCTCTTGATCAGTCCACCAAAAGATAGAGCTGTCCCTGGGGCCTGAGATAGGTCCCTGTCCTTCTGCTAAGGTTTCAGGTGTGGAACTGCTGTGAGCTCCCTCACTTACATAGTGCTGCCTTGGGGACAAGGCCTTTCATTCAGGGCTGCCCAGGCATTGCAGAGCCACACAGCAGCTGGGTCCTGGACGCTGTTCAAGGATGTTTTCTGTAATGAGATCCTGGCAGTGGGATTGCAGAGCAGCTACTCAGAGGTGAGGTGAAGTAATGCCAGTGCAGGCAAGGTGCACAGAGGTTGGTGAGGCTGTGATGAAATCTAACTCACCCTGTCTTCTTGCAGAGTTTACAAGTTATGAAGTGAAGATGTGTGGCAGTATTTCCCAGCTTTAAACGATGTAGGTTATCCAGGCTGTAAAATACTTTGGTTTCCTTTGACTGGTTTCTATAAACAGCTACAAACATGTCTCTCTTTCCCCACTGCTTGATTTACTGTTGCCATACTCAGGCCTGCTGTTATCCCATTGCATATTGTCACAGGTCTCAATGGCTCTGAAACAAAGACAAAACACCCTGTTTATTGGAGCAGGCATCTCAGATGACATTTTCCATTACTTTCAGTATCACTGGTTTTTCCCTCTCTTTATACATATTTTGTAGCCATGCAGCATAAAGGTTGTCTGATCCAGGCTTTTGCCTGCCTCTGGTGGGAATTTTGTGATACTCTGGGAAGAGGGGGTGCTTGTAGGAGTCAAGAGATGCACAAGCTGTCCTGCTGTTGGGGAAGTCATATGTACTAGCTGTGAATCACTTTAGGTGATTTGTGAATGCTGGCTATGCCTGCTCTTGCATTACCACAGTGCTGCCTGCAAGATCTGGCCTATGTGGTATTTTGTATTGTACTGCTGTTTGTGAACACTGGGTTATCATGGATTACTTTATTATTCCATGTCATTCATGCACACTCCTGCAGGTAAGCCAGGTATCAGTTTGGATCCTATTTTCTGTTATCAAAGAATGCATGCCTACATGTAAATCTGCACTAAAAACAGCTGTATTCATACACTAAATCTCAGTTTTCTCTTTGCCTGCTTTACTTGCTTAACTTTGCCTGCTTTACTTTCTTGTGTTAATCTCAGCAATGTGTTGTAGAAAGATGAGTGCAAACCAGTGAACTGTGTGGTGGTTGGCTGGTAGTTTAGAGGTCTGGATTCTGTTCTCTGTTTTCATTTTGACCTGGTGCTTGACCCTGGGACCTTTCTTTGTTCATCTTGTCTATTTGGATTGATGGGTTTCACTCAAGTCTGTACTGGTTGGAAGTACTCAAGTCAAGGGAACCAGGGTTTCAGGATAAATCTGCATTGCAGTTTTAAGCTGTGTTCCTGCCTGTGCATTTGCCTAAACCCACTACTGTGTCTGCACAAAAATCTTGCTTATGTGGCTTGGATTAAGTGATAAAGCTCAAGTTATTCCCAGCTGCTAATCAGTGAATTCCTGAGAGTGCCTTTTGTTATGTATTCTTGGCTTGACAAGAGCTATTGGCTAAAATTACTTGTCTCCCAAGGCACCATCCTGTGCCCGGGGTCACAGGAGCTGCTGGTTCCTCCAAGCAAAAGCCAAGTGAACACAGCAGGCACCAACATGATTTGTGAGATACATACATACATTTCTCTACAAGCAGTACAGTCTTTGTCATGCAGTTATGGACCAGTGTACCTCATTCCTGTAGCAAAGTGAACCATCCTGGTATGAGTGACTGCAGGAATTTCTGAGCTGTCCCCCTTTCTCCTGCCCTCTTGCTCTCAGAAGTGGTGGAGGTGCTGCACCAGGTCAAGAGTCCTTCAGAGTCCTTCCAAAGTGCTCCCATCAGACTGGGACCCACCCCACAGTGAGACTTTTCCTCATTATTAGCTTATGTCTTCTAACTAATATGAATTAATTCCGCCTTGAATTACTTTATCAAATAAATGTACTGGTTTGATATAAAGACCATTTATCTCCCAAACTCTGGGATAGCTGAGTGTTGCAAAAGTTAAGTCTTTCACATCCATGACTGGTGCTGGTTTCTTCCATAAGTTGTTTCTTCCAAGAGTTGTTCTTCCATAAATTTCTTAACAGTTTAATAATATTTTAAGATAATATGATTCACCACTCTCCTTACTAGGCAGTTTTTGTCAATAATTATTGCTGGCAAACATCAAGTGCTTCCTGTCTGAAAGCTAACATTTTTGCTGCCCCAGTTTCACAGCTAGTGTATAAGACTCAGTTTGCCTGTGCCAAAACTGTGATTGTTGATGACAATTTTGCTCAGGAGTTGAGATGTAGGAAGATCCACCTGAACACCCTTATTTCTCCGCACGTTAGTTATGCTGCTACATAGGGGCTGGAAAAGTCAAGATACAGATCTGATCAGTGATGTGTTCTGTCCATAAGACAAACATCTGTTATTCACCAGAGTAAATTAATCATTCTTTTTAAAGGCATTTGCCCACTGGATTATAATTTAACTTTTATCTGGGAGTGTGAACGGGGAACCTGAATGATGACCGCATGGTTAAGGAGAGCAAATGATGTTTCCTCATTCCTTTCAAGTGGTTGGGCAGAAAATTGGTGTTGTAGCTTTTGTTTAGCTTGTGTGTTCATAAGCCCTTCTCTCTTTCTTGCTCTGAACCACAGTTCATGTGGTACTACCAACATCATTAAAAATTAGATCATCCCAAAGGACTGCTTCTCCAGGAAAGGATGGACAGCCAAAATCCTTTACCTCAGAGTTAACTGGCTTCTGAATGGTGCATTCTTGGAATGTGGCAAGCTGCAAGAAAGAGACCTACCTAAAAATATCTATCAAACTGTCCATCAGGTGCCCTTTATTTTGTGGGTGCTTGAAAGAAGAAAGGGTTCAAAACAAGGTTCAGAAAATCAGATCATGTTAGTTAGTTGTAACTTGACATCAGTGAGGTTAGACCTGTGGTTCCTATTTCTTGTCTTTTTCTAGGTCACAGAGACTTTCATGGTTGTGAAAAGCCTGAGATCAGTCCTCTGAATTGTTTTCCATTACATTACTACTACTACATGTAGTCTGAGACTTTTGTTGAACTAATTTTCAAGATGCTGAGAATTAATTTAATTTTTTTCATTACCTGTGCTGCAAGTACACATTATTTCCGGGGAGTCTGGCTAGATGTAAAGGACCTGAAGGCTGCAATATCAATATTACAGATAGGAGTAAGACTCGAAAATCCTGTCTCTATGACAGTTCTTCCAGTCTTAAATTACTGCTTACTCAGCAATGTTTCTTGCAAACATGTGTTATCCAGATTTCTTTAAGGACAAATATCATGACAATTTTTTCTAAAAAAAAATTAGCCCACTCTCATGCCTTTTCATTCTGCTTTGTAGGTCAGATCAGTTTGTGGGTCAGATCCAGTCTAATACCCAGACAAGTTGTTCATGGGAAGAAAAACCCTCAGGAACCTCAAATTAGACCCAAATGATGAGATTTTTAGTTACAATTATATCAGTGAAAGCTAAATTACAGCCATGTGATGTTACAAGTACCAGGCAGAGGGAGGTGAGATTCACCCAGTGCAGACACATCTGAACAAGATATGAAGTGCCCATGACAGTTAATGGAGAGAAAAAAGATATGCCTAGGGCATGATTAATTTAATTCCCAAAGTGTTGATGAAAGGACAGCAGATAAATCTGACTATAAAAGTATCTATTTCCATTAACTATAAAATGAACTTAATATGACTACCTTAGATGGAGATTCACATCACAAATGTCTAAAGGTGATGAGATGCCTCATAGAATGAGATCCCACAAAACACAAATGTGGAGGTCACCCTGCAATGTGAACTCTGTAGGGCCAGAGCCCACAGTCAGGAAAGAAATTATTATGCTGGAGAAGTCACCACCTGCAAGGCCCACAATCAAAAGCTCCAGTGTGTACAGGAAGCTGTATTAAAATGCCAATAACAAGATTTCCAAGATACCAGCTAGAAAAGCAATCTATGGTATAGGCTGAAAGGGTCTGGTTATCTACCAAGTAGGTTAATTGAACAAGAACAAAGGTCAAGGCCATGCAGGAACCTTGCATGAAAAAAGCCCTTTATTCAGACTAGGGCTCTGTGTATGAGACTGATACACCTGGCCTGTAAATGCCTCCAAGCCAGAGATGCAGGTGGGAAAGCCATGTGGGCACTTGCATGTGTGAGGATGTGGTGTTCCCCAAAGCAGTGACAGTTTTCCTCCCTGCCCACATTATGAATTAGTCATATTCCAAGAGCACTGGGGCTGCTTGAATGGGATTTCAGGTTCCCATCAGTTGCTGCACTCCAGACTGCCATTTCCCTCTCTCCATCCCCTCCACATCCCAGGTTTCAGTCTCTGTTCCGTACAGTGATTTATGTGTCCCAGAAAGACTAAAAGTGAGCTCCTGGGCTTTCTCCACAGAGAACAAAAAGTCCCCATTTGTAGTCACCCTAGCCCTGCCAGCAGCAATGGCTGTGGCCTCTGTGGGTCTGGACAGGTGCCAGTGCAGCTGGCTCCTGCTGAGCTCTGCCATGCCACGACTCCATCGCCTGCATCCAAGTCAGTATCTGCCTGCACCCATGCTAACATGGCTGAAGCTAATTCCAGCACTGCTGCACGAGTTTCAGTGAAGGCAGCTCAGGGGTGCACTCCACCTGGAAGCTTTACCAGTCCAGTTGCTGCCTCCTGTCCCCACTCCATGAACATTCTGCTGACTTCAATGACAACCTGACTGCTGAATCAGCTGCGTTGACAGGAACATTTGACACCAACAGGACTTTGTAAATCAGCTAAGGCAACCCATAGGAAACCTGTGGTGTCCTGCTGAGTGGTTTAGTGCCTTGACATGAGGGCCAGGATGTTTACCTTAGAGTGTCAGATGTTTATCCTTTTTTTCCTATATGCTCTGTTAAGTGCCTCTTCAAGTTTATCTTGTCCCACACTTCTGCCCCAGCCCTGCCACACTAGGCAGAGGGGCAGGCATGAGGTCTGGCTGTTTGCTGTAGTGGTTCTGTAACCTAAATATTCTTGACTAATGTCTTCATTATCAGCGTGAGCCGAGTTCCTCTGTTATCCCAGACAAATCTAGCTACCACAGCAGGCCTTTCATATACCCACATTACAGCAAGAGTACTCAACAAGCCAGAAGGGGTCTAAGCCAGCACTTCCCAGATGCCAGACTTGTGACCCATACAGTGAAAGCAATCTCTGTTAGGAGGTTTGGCATGCTGAGGAGGGACTGCTGCAGCTCTCCTAATGGGGAGAGGCTGACATGGTGCCAAGAACAGGTCATGACTGGTGAGACAGCTGCAGATCATGCCCTGGGGTCACAGTCAGAGTTTTGGATGACATTTTGGGATGCCAGCATAACACTTGGTATCCTGGAGTTCTGACACATCACTCTGATTTCAGCTAATTTCTATAATTAGGAAAAAAAAGGAAAACAGCAGATCAAAACCCATGTGTGTTCTTTAAGAACCATCAGAGACTGGTGATGCTGTAAGAGGCTTCCTGAGCACTACAGAGATTTGTCTGTTAACAAGAACTTCTTAAAATCTTCATTATCACCACCTACCTACCAGGGGAGCTAACAATTTCACACCCTTTTTATTATTAGCAGCACATAATACCCTCTTAACAACAATTTAAAAATAACTGCAGGAAGAACTGAATCACACATAATTTGAACAATTAGAAGTGACAAGCTGTTTTTCTCGTCTAGTAAAATATGTCCATTTGGCATACTTTGCTGTCTAGCAGAGCTCTTTTATTCACACCACTCCAGTCTCTAAGGAAGACAAGCTATTATTATTATTGCTCCATTGACAAAGTGGTCATCTGTACTTTCAACAAGATTAATATATTGAATGCACCAGAGTTATTTTATAGACCCTGAATTTGTTGTTATGAAGCAGACCCAGGAAACTGAAGACACAAGGCCAATCCAAGTAAGTCCTTGTGAAAAGCCTCCCTCCTTGGTCCACAGAGTTAGCCAAACAAAATGAATCAGCCCTCCCATGTGTAGCATCTCCTATTTATAAACTGGGCATTGTAACAACATTTGCTCCTGAACTTTAAAAAGCTTACAGGGTTTTGAGAAGAAAGCACACTCCCTGTCACAGGTGGCATAGCCATTCTCTAGAGAAAACAGGGGCCCCTAGTTGAGGATGTTATGTACATGTTCTACCAGCCAGACTTTTTTGTTTGTTTGCTTTATTTTCTTCCATGAACAGTAAAGTTCAGGTTTCTTGCTGAGCAACAAGCTCGACCTAAGAGGCAAGCAGAGAGCTGGGACCCACAAAGGGCTTGCAAAGACCTGATGCCTGAGGGTGCTTAAAGCCTAACTCCTACGAGTTTTTTTCCTTGGAGACTTCCCATAAGGCATAGCTTTAGGCTTCTTTGTCACTTGCAGAAATGAACCACTTGCATCTCATTTTTAAGGATATTTATGTGCCTAAAAAGGCAGGTAAGTAGTTAGTGAATATTTCAGAATAATTTTGTATCTAACTTCTATCAAGCAAATGTCAAATGACTTAATGCTTTGACAAAATCCTAGAAAGAAGATTTCTGAATATATTTACATCTCTGGCCACTGTTACCCCATCAGTGAAATGAAAGCTATCATAATTGCCCATTTCCTTAAAGGCAATGATGAGACCTTGCTAGGAAATAAAGAGCTCTGGAGCATGAGTGCTGCTAGAGAATGTTAGGTAGATGTGAGGATGGTAAGAACATCTTTGTTTCTGATGTGTCTCTTGCCATAGGGAAAAGAGGAGGCAGTGAGCCGAAGCACTTCTTTTTACTGTATTCTTATTTTGCATTTTTTCATAGTGGTTGGCTTGCTTTCACACATCTCTAACCCCCTTCACTCTGCCCTGTTCCTCCCACCTGCAAAATACACACTTTATTTCATCCCACCATCTTGAATAGTAATGGGAGCTTAATTATCCAGTGAGAGACAGTGTGACTCCTTTCTTCTATCTCTCAGAGCACTGATAGAGTGCTCATAATTACAACACTTCAAATAGCATGCTAGGTATTTTAGAAGGTGAAAAATGTTCTCTATTTGCTACCAAAAAATCCTGTTCTTTTCTGCTTGATTCTTTTTTTTTTTCTTCATCTGTTTTCCTGAAGCAAGTCAAGCATGTTTTAATTGTGCACTCCATTAGCAGGAAAGCAATGTCTAATTCTTAAAAATCTCATGTTGGTTTCCTGTGTGCTTCTGTGCCATTGAGGCTAAGTAATCCCTTGTGAAAACTCTGACTCTATTAGGATGGAACTCTAAGCTCAGAAGAAATCAGTAAGTGTCCGCTTGCTGGTGTGCCAAACAAATCTGGATAAAACACATCAAAAAGATAAGGTTGATCCATTCCTGGATTGATCTATCCCCCCCCTCCCCTCCAATCAATTCAGAGGGAGGAAGCTCCGTGCATTGCTGTGCTTCCTTGCATGAACTGCAGTGACTGCAGGACAGGGTTCTGCCTGGTACCCAGATTTTTTCCCTTTCTACAAAGCATTAATCTTAATTCTTCACAGAGGAAATCTTTGTTCAGTAGTCCAACAAGTAATCCTTTAGTCCTTTATTGTAGTGTAGCTGCATGAACCCATGAACCACTGGTAAGCATTCCTTCTCACTGGAAACTGATAGTCCTGATTAATTTGCAGGATCACACTGTAGATAATTCACTCCAACAATAATAATTTGTCCCTGAATTTCCCTGATGTTAGGCATAGAATTCTGGTCTTTCTAGCTATGAAAAATTGTATTTGAATGCAAGTGAATTTCAAGTCAGGTGTTTGACACAGAGAGAGGTGGGAAGGCTTTACATCCAGAAGGAACTGGCTGCAGGAAAAAAGGAAATGAAAGAGGTTACATGATGTAGTTAAGGAATGGCAGAGATTTGGAAAGCAGTGCCTCATAAAGCAGTGAGATTCTCCGTGTCCTCGCTGAATGGGAGTAGGAAGCAGCCCTACCCTGGGCAGCCACACTGCAAACAGTTGTACCTGCCTTGCCTCCAGCAAGGATTATATGTTAACAGCACTGTTATCATCACTGTTCAAAGGAACGATCAAGGGTTTGCCTCAGGAACACCCTTTTGGACAATAGTGGCCTTCCTGCCCTCTCTTCACTTGAAGCAAGTAATAATTTACAGCTACATCAACAGCAGTCACTGCAGCCCTCAGGCAACTGAATTACAACTGCAGCTAATGCACACAGGATTGAGCAAAAGCTTCACCCTTTCACTATCACATAGATTCCACAAGTGGCTTAAACTAGTGACAAACCCTAAAGATTCCCCTGTGACATATTTCTAATCTTGGCAGCCTGCATAGGGCCCTGGAATCAGTGTCTATTATAGGTATTATACAAATTACTTATGGTTTTGTGGAATAACATAAACCTGTGAACCATTGCACAAATTATCTCTAGTTCAGTTTTCACTGAATCCTGGGAGCTTGTGCTGATGGAGCTTGTGCTTGCCTCCTGATCCCTATTCAGGCTGCACATTCAGGGCTATATCCAGAGTAGGGCTGTCTGCCCTGAGCTGTGAATTTGGGTCCCAAAAAGGCAGGAGAGTGCCAAATTCACAAACTTGGAAAAGCTCACTCTACAGCTGTGTTATGAAACATCTGTGTTTCTTTTTGTGTTGGGCTACAGTCTGGGAAATAAATTAGGAGCTGTTGGGTTTGTGGGGTTCTTTTTCCCTGTATAATGATTTTTTTTATGAATTGAATTTTAAAAATGGGAAATATTTGCCATTGTGTGAGGAATAATCTGTTTAGTAACAGCCTAGTAAAAGACAGTCTGTGTCCATAACTTTCCTTTTCTGCAACACTATGAACATCCACAGCCCCCTGTTTTCTTTTCTCTCACAAAACTTTTTGATGAAAATTATGAGAGAAACAGTCCGGATTTTCAAAAGTAAAAATCTGCAGAACTTGGACACCCAAACTTCCCCTGGAGAAAGTATTGCCAGCTCAGAACAATTCCTGACAGGGCAGGAGACCTTGTCATGGGGGATTTGGAAGAGGCTGAAGATCTTACTTTTTTCTTTTCCTCAGTCTTTGCTGTCAGAGTCTGCCTTCAGCCTCACAGAGCTGCGTGCCTGGTGGCAGAGCTTGAAGGAGACAAATATTACTGTTGGGAAGGGAAGATTAAGTCAGAGACTGCGTAAACAAATGCTTCAGAGTAAGCATGGGGACATGTGTGAGTCCTTGGGATGTGATGGCATGGATCCAAGAGTTAGGAGGGAGCTGGCTGGTGTCATTGAGTATGGCAAGGCCATACTCTATCACATGTGAAAAATTATGGTAATTTGATGAGGTTCCCAAGGTCAAGAAGAAAGGCAAGAAGGAGTGTATGTCTTAGCAGGAACCTTGCTAGGAGCACGATTTGCTTCTAGCCTAATGAAGCTGCATTTGAAGAACTGTGTCCAGCTTACAGGAGGGCATCTGGCAGAGGACCACAAGTCACAGGGTATGGGAGAAGACACTGAGACAACAGGTTTTTCCTAAGAAAGTGGAGAACAGGAAAGCCTATTGCCATCTTCCACTGATGTGGAGGCTGCAGAGGGAACAGAGCCAGATTCTTCTCAGCCATTTACCAGGAAGGTACAAAAGACAATGTTTTCAGTTTGCAGTACAGCAAACTCTAATCAAATATAAGAAAAGAAAATGCAGTCCTGAAAGTGACACTGCACTGGAACAGGGCAGAGAGGCTGTGGAGTTTCAGTCCTGGACATTTTCAAAATTCAGCTGGTCAAGGCTTTGAGCAACCCCACCCAGCTTTGAAGTTAGCCCTGCTGTAAGCAGGTAGCCTGTCAGGTGGCCTCAGGGATGCCTACCAGCCTGAATTAGTCTGTGGTTCTGTGACTCTTGTGTTGGGGCTTGAGAGTCTTTCATGGGTTTTCTTTCCTATGTGTATTCCCAAAACAGAAGAAGACAGAAAAGTATACTGTTAAAAACCAAAAATATTCCCTTACCCCATTAGAACAAATAAGGAAAATAAATACATACTGAAATGGACCAAAATATATATTTTGCTCTTAGCTTGCTGTTGTCTGGAGGGTAATGATCCCAGGTGAAGAACAATTTCTTTCTAGAAAAGTAAGGATGTTTTGCAAGATACCTTCTGGCTTTTTAACAGTAGCCAAAATTTACTTGCAATGAATGGAATTTCTCCAGTGTGTTTGAATGCTTTCAAATATAAGGAAGTCCAAATCATTGCTGCTGATGGCTGGGTCAGGAGATGGTGATTTCTGGCATGTGGAATGCAGTCTCATCTGACACATCTGTGTGCTGGCCTTCTGCTGGGATCTTTTCTTGCAATCCCAACATTGCATTGCATCATCACTCAAAGCTGTTCTCATTTAACTCCTAAATTTAACAAGTGTCTAAAACCTCCAAATCCACATAAAAGATGCTAGCCTCTAAAGATTCTTCTGACATCTTCCTTTGATACTGTAGTTCATTTAAGATCTTTCCAGAATGAAAGTAAATATGCTAGGGAGAATAAAATCAATATGATGGACAGTCAAACACTTATTGATTAAAAACACTGTCCCTTAATGCATCATGAGTTTGGTATGGACATTTACGAGCAAGCATAATTTTACTAATATAGTGAGGCCAATACCAGTCTGTAGCAAACACTTATGGAAAAACCATCTGGCTCCACAGCATTTCTATTACTGTTATGCAGCACACAGCAAATTTCACCACCTTCAATTCCACTTTCAAATTTCCGTTCTATGAGAATCTGTAGGAACATCTTGTCTGCACTCTCCACCCACACAAACACATGCACACACAGGCACAGTGTAAAATAGTAAATTAATGGTTGTTATTCATATTCTGTTTATTGTATATTCATAGCCACAGGTTTTCCAGCTGAGGTTCCTAGCCTAGTTAACTCAGTGGCAGTACACAGGTGTTCCCTCAGCTGACAGTGCTGGTGCAAAAGTGAGAAATGTCTCTCTAGAAACAGCCTGAGCACCTGGAAGTGAAGCTAACTATCATTCTCTTCTGAGTGTGAAATGGGACCAAACTCCTGCCTGAGTCTGGGTGAGTTTTCCCTGTGTTTGGGCTCATCTTCTAGTAAATATTGAACTGCACATTCAATAGGCATATTCCCAAGCATTTTGAATGTCCAGTATCACTCTCAGCATTTGGCAAAGTGCAGTAATGGACTAGGACAGTCTCTTATGACAGGGCAGCAGATCTGTATAACATCCCAGACCAGGTCTATTTTCTGCACATCTGAGGAGCAGTGCCATAGACAGAATCCTTGCAGCAGCTATCTCACCTCAGTGCCTGGGCACTCTGCTTGCAAGGCTGATGTTTCCCAACTACACATTTCCTCCTGTTGGCCAGATCCAGATTCGGTCCACACTGAGTAGCCTCAGCTCCCGTGTCATGCCAGGAAAAAATGTGCTCTCAAAATGTTGTCATTCATTTTTGTCATGGGAAGAGCTGCTCCCATGCACCTCCCCCGAGAGCCTTACATACACACTAAGTCATGCTGCGATTCATCCTGCTTTGCTGGTGTGCCTGATGTTATGATTCTGTGTGCTCCACCTTTATTAATACTCAGACTCTGAGCCCAGAAAAGTCTCTTTAGCTGCCTCATGGACTAATAATGATCCAACTCTCTAATAAAAGGTTAATTCTATTTTTTCTTGTTCATCTTATCTCTTGGCCCAGACACAAGCTAGAAACATTTTTTGCATGTAAAGCTGCCAAAACCCAGACGTCTTACACAAGAGCAGATGCTTAGAACTTTGTCCCTAGCTGGCTGGCAGTGCAATGCTAGAGCAGAGCCCAGTTTCCTCCCCTCCTGGCTGCAGCTCAGCTTAGATTACACAGACCCTTGAACCTGCAAATTCCCACATGGCAGCGAGATTTCTGCTCTGGTTTCAATTGGGTCATCAAAGTTTTAGTGACACCACTAATGCACCTAATCTGGGGATGCTCTGCAGGCCCTAAAAGAAAGCTGTTCAAGGG
This sequence comes from Serinus canaria, assembly GCF_022539315.1. Taxonomy (NCBI): domain Eukaryota; kingdom Metazoa; phylum Chordata; class Aves; order Passeriformes; family Fringillidae; genus Serinus; species Serinus canaria. The sequence continues at coordinate 29,822,065 of NC_066316.1, forward strand.
TGGAGGCTTGCATAGGGGGGAATCTGCCAACAAGACAGTTTCATCAATTTTAGTGATGCAGATGCTTCCTTCTGTAATTAACTTTATGCTACAAACAGGAGCTGTCCATTCACTTGCAAGGTCTTCACTATCTCTGATGGTTGAATGTTCTGTAGCTTTAAAGTTCCCATTCTTTGCATTATGTTTTTTTTTTCCTTGACCCCCGATTTATAGAAAACATCATGTCTTCCTTCTTCTTCTTCCTTCTCCCCCACAAACCTTCACCTTATTTCTCAGCATTTATCAATATCAAACCTTTATGAATGTGTGCATAACTAGGTAAGAGCATCATTACTCATGAGTGTGAGGACGAGTCCCATCCTGTACTTGTGCCTTGGTGTTTCAGTTGAGAGCCTCCTGTGCATTGTACATGGATGGTCTCTCCAACCTTGCACTTTTTTCTTAATCAAAGGAACAACTGATTGTCTCCTCTACACTATTGTACACAGTTTAATGAAAAAAAGTAAGACACAAGCTTAAAAAGTTGAGCATACTGATGTAGAAAACAGTATTAAAGCCAAACATTCTGTGTTTCAAGAAGCAGAAGCAATTTCTTGTGTTCAATGGCATTCATACTCTGGAGTTCTTTCCAGATTGAACATTTGTTATTTGAATACTCTATGAGTTGTCTATGCAATTTGCATATCAACATACTTACATGTTGTTGACCTCTGCTAATGTTTTGCATGGACCTTGAGCTTTAACAGGGCAAAGGGAGCTGTACAGGACAATATACCCAGTACTCCTTGTATAAACCTGTGAGAACTTGAGCTCACGGTGAGCTTTTGTATCTTGAAAGCATCAGATCTCATGCATCATCCTCCTAAACTCTTCCCCTGGTTTCTTATATTACTTTGACTCATCACAACAGTCTCTTCCCAAGCACTGAATCTGCACTCTACCACTGACAGCAAGCCCCCCCTAATCAGGCAGAGTCCAGATGGATGAGTGCAAACATACTATGCAAAACTCATCTCAGGACTGGAGTGGTAGAAAGAAATGGATCATCTGAGTACTTTCACCATAAGACATATTCCTTATGAGGTCTCGTGCTGTTTGAAGGCAGGAAATCCTTATAGCATTAAATAAGGATGCAACCATGTGTAGAATTAAGCAGGACTCAATAAAAATTGCTTTTAGAGTAAAGAAGGAAGGAAAAGAGGAAATGCTAGTCATCCAGGTGTGAGATGACAATAAACTAGAAGAGAACTTCAGCTGTATAAGTGAAGATACTTGTGAGAGGCTGCAAGAGATAGATTTAACCAGCCTTAGGAGATAAACAATCTCATGTCCAGAGTACAGGTATATGCGATTAAATGGTATAAGACATTTAGACAAAAGATCCAATATTTTAGTTAAGAGTAAATAAGGATAAAATGATATCTAGGCATCTTGACTGGAAGTTCTGTTGAAAAAAAAAAGCCCAGCAAAAAACCCCAGAGATAAATCAACAGGGATGCAATAACTTTGTCAGACCTCTACACTCAAGAGGTCACCTCCTGGGGGATGACACATGTCTGCAGAAACTGCAGAGCTGTTGGTAGTGACTTGTCTCCCTGAGAGTGTTTTACAACTAAGTAAAAAGGAGCCATCAGTGATGATTCTTTAAGTGTTGTTCCTTCTGTGAATACATTTGCCTTTTGCTTCCCACTCATTCATAAACCAAACAAAAGTAGGAAAATGCCAACCAGTGCAGAGAGAGATCTGGTGTTGCTGCATCAAGGTTTCCTAAAAATTGGGAATGTCTTCTGAATCTAAACCAATGACTCTTTGTCAATTTGTTTGCAGTGCCTGTTGTGCCTGTTGCATTTGTAATAGCTCACCATTCATCCTGAGAAAATAGAAATACAGCTATTGAAAATAGGCTGCTTAGGGAGGTTTGCTTTCTCTTATGCTCACTGATGGAGAGCTGTTGTTCAGCTGTAGCAGGGTGCAGGTGTGTGCTCTCCTCATAAGCTCAGTCCAGTGTGGTAGTCAAGCTCCTGGTTAAGTGACACAGATTCCCAAATGTAACTGCAGACCACTCACCCTCTCCCCCTGCTCTCCCCTTGCATTTTACCAACATCTTCATAACCTGCCATGAGATAAGAGCTGGCTCCATACCTGTATATACTGTGACTGATTTAAGCAGCAGAGAAAGCGCATGTTATCACATCCTTTCTGAAGATCTGTTACCAGTTTTCCTCCTATCACAGGACTCATTTTCTGGCTGTCTAATTGCAGAAGCATTTGAAGGCAAAGGACTTTGTTGTTGTTTAAAACTTTGAACACTTCTTGTAACTCTTTCCATTGAGGGAGTTAAAAAATCTGATGCTCTTGTTCTGATGCATTTTGGGCCCACCATCAAACCACTGGCTGTCACTCCCCTTCTTTTTCTGAAAGCCCCTACAAACTTTGCTTCTGGCAGTATCTCAGGATATGACTACATTGTTGTTTTAGTTGAATCCCATTACTCTTCCATCCCATTCCAGTACACTGCTAGTTTGCAGTTGAGAGTGTGATTTTGATTTTCACTGCCTCATGTGTCAGTTGCAAGCCTGAAGGGACCTTTTTATAATCGTAATAACAATTCTCAGCAAAATCAATGGCACTTTCAGTAGTGGTGTGGAGCATCCATTTTGTTTTGCCCCCAAGGAACAGATGCCTTATTGCAGAAGATGTTACTATAGAGGCTGACGCTCAGCAGTTACAGAGCAGAGCCACATCACAAGGAGGATCTGTCATGAGGCTGCCTTTAATAGGCAGCCAAAAGAATTTGGCTCACACAACACTGAATTCTCTTATCAACAAATTTGGCATCAAAGGAATCGTAGCCTTCTTCTAAATTTTCTGAGTTTGCCTGAACCTCAGTGATCTGGTGACCTCTGCCCTCATAGCAGCCTTGCTATGTGTTGGAAAGTTGGAATAGAGTTACTGTTCCAGTTTGATATGGGAAAAGGAGTTTCTCAAGTAAATGCCTACCCAAGTTGTTTTTCGGCACTTGACTTGGCTCACAGTAGATACCTGTAGATTCAACAGCAGATGCCAGAGAATCTTGCTCCATCACCATTGCACAGGAGCACATCCCAGCTGTGCTCTCACCCACGCTTCTGGGTTTCTTTCCCATCAACACAGAGACAGCAGGAAGAGAAAGATGGAGGAATGAGCCTGGTGCAAGCTTTACTCTGTTAAAAGAGTTAGGCTTTGGACTTAACTTGGGCCTATCCCAGCCCTAGGAATACAAATGTGTTTTCCTGAAGCACAGAGGCAGATGGAAGTGCTGTGGGATGTTAGGACTATGCTAAGCCAGTGCTCTTCCTTCTTCCCTCTGCTGCTGTATTCTGCCCTGGAAAAGGGTGCACCATCTGTGCTGATAGAGCTGCTTGTGTGGTCACTGTGTGAACCAGATTGGGAGACTCCATCTGAAAAATAATTTCCTTTTTGTTATTTTCTGACTGGAGTGGTTGCGCAAAGCTGTTTACGGCACAGCTGCACTACTGAGGGATAGCGTGCCACTGGACAGGGTGTCAATGAGAGGAGGCATCTCTGGGGAGGAGTCTGTAAGGAGAGGAAGGAACTGACATTTGAAACCAGAATAGCTGTGAAACTCTTTGTAATGTAAACTACAGCTGAAGTCAGTTCATCTTCTTGGGCTTTCTTTGTGGTCACTAGGGAGAGATAAGCTGTTTCAGAGTGATGGAGAGCAGAAGTCCTTATCTCCATTGATAATAGAGGGACCCCAGACACTGAAGTGCTTAATGTTACAAATACCCCCAAAACAAGCAGTGAAGCCAAACTTCCAGTGTCTCAAGCAATTTCCCTCTTTCTGCCTTCATATGAAGGAAATAACTTTCATTTTTGTGCCAAGAGTCTGCCAAAATAGCAGAACTATGTTCCTGAGTGTAAAGCTACTTTGAAATCTGATCAGCGAACAAACAGGAATCTGAATCCCAACTTCACCTCCCAATCCTGACAGTCCTCATCTCCATAGTTTGCTTTATTTTCAGACATTATACAATATTTAAGATAGGTGTCTATCCCCATCCCTACCTAATAGAGATAACATTTTAAAGTCTGCCTGGACTTCTTTTTTTCTTCCTCTGAGTATGCCTTTCTTAGCCAGTGAGCCACATTTCCCCCTTGAGGTTGTTTACTCAGCTCCCACTCCAGTCTCCAAAATGTTTCTTCATTAATTCAAATGGAGTCCGGGCTGAAAGGGGGGGAAATGGCACTATCCATCTTCTAGTTGGGCAGGAACAAGGAAGCTGCAGCTGCCTGTCCATCAATACCAGTTTTTGTGCTCTGCAGGATCATGTGGCAATGCACATTTGATATGGATAGATCATGAGTTCAGGATGCTATTTTGGGCAGATTAGTTGTAGAAGAGCAGATCTTACCTGTTAAGCTCCTCCTTCAAAACATTTTAGACATCCTTGAGCCAGCAAAAAGAGTAAAAATAGTTCAGTGCCTTGCATTCTGAGGCCACAGTGGTTTTAGGTCCATGACTATGTATCCTGAAAGTAAAATTGCCATAACAGGAAAGCCCAGCCCAAGAAGTGTCTGCCAGCAACTCAGCCATCATGTATTTTCTCTTGTGAGGATGGCATTTACACTCACTCTGGTCAGCCATATCAGAATTTGCAGTGTTTATTTATATAAACTGAAAAAAGACCACACAGCTACTGCGACCACACAGTTGTCAGCAGCCATCACCAAAGCAAAACAATATTACATGTTAATTGGCCATGGAATGGCATGCTGGGATTTTGTCTTTCCTTGTTTTCTTCATTCTCCCTGTGAATTAGACCAATAAATCTACCATGCTGTAAATCTGTTTTTTAATTTTTCAGCTGACCGATCTGCAAGTCACTTCACACACACTGCACCAATTACAAATAAGATTGCAGATTTATTTTACTTAGGTTATTCTATGGATGTAGATTATGCAATAGCTGTACCAAGATACCTGATTAAATTGTGCTGCATAAAAGTATTTCATGCAAGATCAAGCTGTGTCTTAACCATATCAAGAACTAATCAGATCCCACATGAAGATACAGTTTCCTGATATACATGAGAATTAAAGCATGTATCTTTCAAAGATTTGTGGTTTTAAGCTGAAGTTATGATGATGTTGAGCCTTATACCATTCCAACCTCTAGTACTGGCAAGTGTAGTTTTAGTTTATATCTCTCTCCTGTGGCATACATCCAGAAAAAACAATACATAAGGCAATGTCAGAATGTCCTTATGCAGAATTGCAGTGTGCAACTAAATCTCTGCAGCATCATAGTATTTGTCAAAATGATACACCTTTTTTTTTTAGAGCTTGCTATTCCTTTCTCAGTCTTACATCCAGATAAGATTAGTTAATCTTTCTTTAATTCTACTTTAGCCCATGTGTAATGAAGCATTCCACATTAAACTGTGAACAAAGTCATGCTCCTATAAGAAAATGCAAGATTGTTCTCAAGCTGGTAGTAGGAGTTTAGGCTATTTATTTTTAGTCATTCAAAAATGAGTGATTAATAGTATGTAAAAGATCCTGGATAAATCTTTGCCTCTTTCTTACAAATTTGCACCTGCTGACAAGATGAACATCAGCAACTTCCTTCCACCTGTTCCTCTTGTAGGTGGAAGAAACAGAAGCACAGAAACCATCATAGATTGGGATAAGCACTCTGGTACCAGAGTGCTGAACCATCTTTATGGGTACAAGGTAAAAATGGCCCCACCCTGTTACGGTTTGGGGATCACCATCCCCACACCTCTTGCAGACTAGTCCCTCTCTCATGCTGACACAACAATTTGTGGGGCCATGCCATGAGCCAGACCACTGAATGGAGATGAGTTTCAAATGGGTTCATCTCTCCCTTTAGCCACGAATGGCTGTGGAGGGGCTGGTGTGAAGGAGCATCTGGAAATGGAAGGGATCAGGGCAGGAGCAACCCAGCCAGACGGGTTCCTTGCTGAAGTGCCTGCACTGTGGCTGTGCAGCCTGGGCAGATGGTGCCACTGGAACAACACCCAGCCCCTGCTGAAGGTGGGGTCAGTGCTGAATTACTGGCTGGCCGTGCTGACTCAGGAGAGATAAGGAAAAGATGTGGGCAATTCCTGTGATAGTGAGACTGTCTGTCAGGCAAAGGTCCTGAGGGAAAAACATGCCTTGTTTTAAGGGCTGTACCATGGTACAGACTTGTGTTACAGTAGCACTAACAACAGTGTCCTATTTTGCCAAACAGCTCTAGGCAGAGAGGAAGGTGTATCCTGTTTCAAATGCTTCAAAAGTCTGCAGATGATGGAGAATACTGCATTTGCCCTGAGTTCTCCCTGTATGTCAGAGATGTGTGTAACAGCTCTGTTTTGCCATTTCAGAATCTTCCCCGTTCCTATCACTTGGTTGTGGGAAGTCTCTGCTTCTACTGGCATCCCCCAGTTTGGCCAGATGGCCACTGGCATGCCCCATTACTCCCAGTAATACTGGCACTGGAAAAGCCAAATGCCCCCCCACACCCTCCAGCATCTGACTAAAATCTGTTCATTGCCAAATATGGAATATGGAAAGAACATTCCCTTGGATCAACTGGCTAAGAACTAACTAACTAACTAACTAACTAACTAACTAACTAACTAACTAACTAACTAACTAACTGCCTATTTATCTTCTCCTGTAATGTAGGGTCACACTCCTAAATCTTCTGCATATTGTTTGTCTAATATATCCTTTCTAGAGCAATGATGCAGGGAACTAGGAACTCTCTTTGATACCCTGATGTCTTCCTATGGCACAGTTTCTGTTGTAGTCTTCCCTAGGGAATTTTGTTGTGGAGTATGGTAGAATGTTCTGTGGCTCATGGTGAGGTGTGGAGCAGATGGCATGTGGAGTTTTTTGGAGCAGCATTGTCTGGAGCTATAGAGGTACTGATCCAAGGCTGTTATCCACAAATGAGGCCTTTTTTGCATGTTAAATGAAATAACAACTTGGACTCCACCAACTTTTTCCCTTGTGGTTTTTCTGCCTTTCACAATATATAAGGGATATCTTGGGTTCCTGAAACTTGATTGCTGTTTTATCTGCTTGCATGACAAAAAACCATTTCATGATTAGCACTTTTTCCTACCTACAATGATCCTTTTCTTCAGGACCTCCATTGAAATCCCTTTGGAAATTCCACTGGCATTCCCATAACTCACAGTTATACTTTCCCTTCCATGCCTCAGTCCCCTGACAGTGGTGCCCATATGACTCGCTCATGGGTTGGTCTACTGGCTGCATCGCCCCACACCACTGCCTTTCCATACTCATGGTCTTCATGTTGGGGATAGGAGTAAAATCACTGTCTGCCCCAACCCAAAATATCTCTGTCAGTCTTCCCAGGTCCCTCTGAAACTGAATCCTTTATTACTAGCCTTGAAACTGAGGCTTCATTCCAGTGCAGCCATCCACACATCTGCTATCCCCATGGCCTCTCCTGGCTGCCAGACCTAAAGCAGAAGCGGAGCAGTCGTGTTAGCCTGGTGCTGCCTCTGAGCACACAAGCCTTGGGGAGAGCAGAGCATCTGAGCTCAGATGTGAGTACCACACCAAGGCTGTCACCTCTGTGCCAGGACTGGCTCGTGTCCTGGCAGCTTGGAGAGCAGGAGGAGCAGCCCTGGGACCGTGGCACCTCCCTGTCTAGAGACACCCTCGTGTCCCTGCACAGTGCTGCTTCCAATGTCCAGCTGCCCTGACACTGGGAGCAGCTCCCAGCCCTAGGTCCCCATGTCCAGTGCAACTACAGAGATGAGTAAAGAACCTGAAAACATTCCTTCTGGGAATCACATTCTAAAGGGGAGAAACTCAAGGTTTACACCTAATGGTGTAAAAAGGACCGTAGTCTAAGCAAGAGAAGGAATATAGACTAGTAATGGATCTTGTTTTAAAGCTAAAACATATATGTTATATTATTTCTGTTAAACAAAAAAAAATAAAAATAAAAGCCATAATTGAAGATTCATTTGCTAAGCATCTCCAAATGCTTTAATCACTACAGTGTAGTTAGGCAAAAAGTTTGTCTGTGGATCTGGAATCACTGTACAAGCTTTATTCATTACCTGTGCAACTTGGCAGCAGTAGAGAAGCCCATTGCAGCATCAGTGGTGAAATGCTTGCTTACTTACGTGGAAAATTATTAGCATAGTTTTCTTGTTACCTAACAGCAGTCTGAATTCCTGAAAGGGATAAAGGATGATGATCATCTTCATTCTTTCCAGCTGCACCAAATAAACAGCATTCCTCTTCCATGTTTGTTATTGCTTACAGGCAAAGAGACCCATTTTCCTTATCCAGCTTTGATGCTTATGAAAAATTGGAAATTGAAAGGACACACCCTGCAGCTGCCTTCAGCCAGCAAAGGGTTAATTGTGATTGCCGACATTTGGCACTCGAGATGGATGATAAAACCTTATCTTCAGTGAAGCAAGAGAATCTCACCAGGACAACAAGCATTGCATTGAGGAAAAGGCAGTTCAATGAGTAAGAGCTTCCTAGTTATAGGGAGCTCTGCAGCCTTTACTGTATTTGTATAGTCAAGGCAAGCAACCTTTCCCCACACTTTATCAGGAATGTAAAGATATCAGCTGAAAGTCCTGCACAGTTGATTTTGGCTTGAGAACCACTAAAGTTTATATTGGTGTCAGGCAGCTTTATTTAAGGCCTAAATATTTGTCTGGTAAAAAACAATATATTGAGTGTCTGGTTGAAGTATTCATAACCTGTTAGGATAGACCCAAATGTCTAAATCTTAATCTAGAAAATTGTGAATCTGTACTGGTGGAGCTTCCTCTTTACACTTGTGCAATGTAATTACTTTTCTGTAATTACCATGTGTAAATTGCTTTAAGGGTGTAGTGACATTAAGAACATTGAAACACTTGTGGAACAAAGCCCTTAGGAGACTGAGCTGTTGGAATGAGTAAACTTCATGCATTTGGGTTGCCTTACCTTTTCTAAATTGCAAATTTATGGAAACAGCCATTGGAAACAACCACTGGACTGAAATGAAGAGCCTGGCTACTCGGGGCTTTGTGTTGTGCCTTATAAATGTAACAATCTGTCATGAGGCTGAATAACATCTGCCTTTGCTCACTCAGATGAGTGCAGATTCACCTCACGGCCTCATTTCAGCTCATCCTTTTTTTGAGCTGCTGATCTCTTTGAAGTGATAATACTTCTATGGGTCCTGTGTCTCCAGAGCAAAGGTACTCTACCAACTTAAGAACTTAACTCCTAACACTCCAGACAGAGAGAGAAAGCTAATCAGAGTCTGTTTTGTAGGCTTTAGCTCCATGAGAGCTACTGGGTTAAGATGGATGTTGAGTCAAAGAGAAGAGGTGGAGAAAATACCCATCTCCTCCTGAGTTTTGTCTGCCATACTCATCTGTTCTCAAATTTTCCAACGAATGGTTTACATTTTCCTTCCTCTTGGAAGAGGAAGAGCTGTTTTCTTCTGTTTGCAGTCTTGTAATATTCCTATGCTGTCTTCAAGGACTAACATAAGGAAATCTGTTTTACCTAAGGCGAGTAGTAAGGCTATTAAACAAACTACTGTGATTTAAAACGTGACAGTGACAGCTTTCTGTCACATGATGTAAATTCAACTAAGGTAACTTGGGCTGCATATGCTCTCACAGTGTAAAAGTAAACCTGGAGTAGTAGAGGAAAAATATGCTTTAGCCTTTCATTAAAACATTTAAATTTATTTTATCTATAAATATAATTATACCAGGATAGTTATACTGACAATCTCCCTAATGGAGTTGCACCTAATGTGTATAAACTAATTAGCTGATTTGAATAAACTAGAAAACCCAAAGGATTAATTTTTCTTTTTTGAAATTCCTTCCACTGATCTTTCTAATTCTGTTTTAATTGCATCTGTATGAGCAGAGGTATGGTTTCATCTTTCATTCTTTCTTCTGAGCTTGCATACCTTCTCTTTTGCTTTCCATGAAAATTGTCATTAGCAGATTCAAGTAGTTTAATGGAAACAAAATAAATTTGTAGCAAATATCCAATAAAAAATTAATATAGATCTTGAAAATGCAGTTCTCCATTCCCAGAACAACTCCACTGAAAAAAAAAGGGACTGAAAAAACCCAAACATATCAAATAACTGGAAGGTTTCAGTGAAACCCATCTCAAAAGTAGCAGCCAGGTACCTGTAAAACACATTTTGGCTGGGGAGTACAAAGCAGTGCTCATGGTACCCCAGGGCTGGACACAGAGTATGAGGGACTGCATTGACATTGCTTCTTCCCATCCGCTGGTACAGAGTGACCTCCCCGTGGCCTGTGCCCTTGGAGGGAACAAAGTGGGGTAATAGAAATCTTGGGTCAAACCCAAGAAATCACATCTTCATGCTCTGAATATTTGCCTTCTTATTCCTATCCCTCTAAGTAAATCACATCCTGAAAGACCTTGCAGATTTCTGTGGGTTTACTTTTTCTGTAGGAAGGAAAGAGGCATGATTCCTCCCCAGTATGTGCTGTGCCAGCAGATATCCAAGGGGCTGACTCAATTATTTCCCAAAGTGTCTTTGTCAGTGCAATTAACAGGTGCTTCATAATATGTGAATGCATGACTGTCCCACTACAGAAAATGTATCCTCACTAGGCCTTAGGATGGGATATGGAAGCCTTATGCCTAAGTAACACCTGCAATAATGTCATCTGAAAGCTATTTGCCACATCCAGGCAGAAGCTGAAATTGATCTCAGATCCCACTGCTGCTGGAAGCAGAGGGCAGCCCCACCACTGCCCATCCTGTGGGCCCCAGTGATGCTCACGAGGGGATGCTCGTGTGGGAACTGCTCCTGCTCAAAAATTAGTTTTACCAATATAAAGCTTCTGTTTCTTCTTCTTCAGCTGACTGGCCTGGCTGTCTGTGTGGGTGCAGCACAAAATGTGTAGTGGCAGCACATAGGAAGGGACAGATCTGCATGAAGTGCAGCATTAAATCAAATTAAGATAATTGGGGAAGTAAAACTTAAGTCAACAATTAATGTCGATCGGTGAATGAATATGAGCAAATTCTTTTCTATTCATGACAACTATCCACGCAGAAAGACAAAAATGTGCCAGACAGATATGCCAGTTACAGCAAAGAAATGGTTCAGTTCTAGTTAATTTAGAGTAAGAAAGGAGTGATAAAACACATTAACCCTTGAATTAATGAACAGAATGTTTCAATTTTAGTTTGGTTGGAGCAGAAACAGAAATGCTTAAGCTGGTTTTTTTTTTCATTTTTTGAATGCAGCCCAAGATGTGGGCTGTAACAAAGCATCAGAAAGGTTGCAATTGATTTGGAGCATATGGCAAAACTCTTTGTCAAGGAAAAGGGGGGGGGGGGGAAAGTTTTGTTTGCTGGAAGAAAAAGAAATGAGAAGACCAAAGCAATTCAATCTGCTGAGTGTGAAATGCATTAAGAAGGTAGGAGTGTTGCACAGCTGAATGCTGTGCTGTCACTGCCAGACACTTCTCTGCTGGCTCCCAATCCTGGAGCTCTGAAAGAGGTCTGGCAGTCCCAGCTCCATGTCAGTCACTGCCACAGCCCAAAGCTGTGGGGGCAGGAGCATATTGACCCAGCCCAGCATAGACATGGAGGGACAGAAGGAAGGTTTGTAGGCATTTTGAAACAAAAGGAAAAAAAGTTTTATAGGTATTTTGAAACAGAAATGCAGGCAATTAATACCTTATTCAGATATGGAGGGTATTCACGTCTCAAAACTGCACATTTCTAGAAAAAAATCCACAGTTTCTCGTGTGTTCCCAGATTCCTGCGTTCCTAACACTGCCTCTGCCACTGTGGAGTTCTTAGCAGTCCCCTTTCCCACACAGCACCATCACTTCAGGAATCATGTTAGCTGTGGTAGGAAATGAAGACCTGCTTTGTTTTAACTCTTACCATCTACCAGAGCATGCCTAGTCTCAGGCTCTGCCTTGCTTCTAGTGAAAGAAGATAATTGACATCTTTTCTCTGTTTTGGGAATGAAGAAGGATGTGAGAGACATAAAAATGAAAGCTACTCTGTAAAGCTTTCTAAAAATGCTGCATGGAATTTACACTACAGTTTGGAAACCGCTCTGCTTTGTGAGATAAACTAAAATTTGGTTGCATGTGAAGCCACAGAGATGAAGCCACTGACTAAGGAACCCAAAGCAAGCCTGCACATTTGTTTTGCTTTCAGTGGACTGCTTTCAACCTGAGCCCACTGGGAATGAATGGAGTCCAAACTCACACTGTCAGGTAGGCTTTGTGAGCTGTGATCAAACGTGCTGTTAGCGGAAAGCGCACTGACCATCGGTCGGTCTGTGCCAGTTCAGGTGTGCCTGCATTGCCCACACAAAATAGATACAATTAATTTGTATACAATTGACAGTCCAGGCATTGATCACAGTGCCATGAGAGGTAGATCATACCTTGGGAACCAGTGCATGGTCTAACAAAATAGCACAGGAGGAAACCTGGAGGAAGAGGGACAGATGTCAGCCACAGTTCGTGAAGAGATGCCACCGTGAGATGCCCACATTTATTCCCTTTGGACTTCTTCATGAAGGTTTTGTGCTCCAGGTAATGGGTTGGAAAGTTGTAGATCCTTTGATGCTTGAAGCTCTCTCTGCCCACTTCATCTACAAAAAACTTAATCTTTCTTTGGATTTAAATGTTTGGTGCTGTAAAGTGTTTGATGAAATGTTTTGAGGAATTCATGCTTATGAATAAATAGATATTTATCGCAGAAGAGATTGAAGCAATTCTCTTGTTCAACCTCTGTAAAATCCAGCTGAAAAAATTCATCTCAGTGCAATCAATTTATCTCCTACTTAAGCCTACGGAATTCTTTCTATAATGTAATGATACATTATAAAAATGTATTCAGAAAAGAGAAATTTCAATTTTTCCCAGTGTAGATCCAACCTGGTAGGGAATTCTTTCTGCAGGACAATAGTTCCTTATCTTAGCTGGGGAGCAAAGATGAAGACAGGTACTGTAATTCAAAACAGCCAAACAGACAATCGTTTTTTTTTCACCTTCTTTTCTTCTTTTTTTTTTTTTTTGGTTCCATTTTGACTGAACAAAATCTGGACCAATCCAGCTCTGAAAAAAGTTTTTTATTCCCTGCCATCCAGATACACGCCTGAATCTCAGGTGAAAAGTTTGTAGCACTCAAGCAGGCTCTTACTGTCCTCCACTTACAATGGAGAAGTTGGGAAAATAGCTGTACTTTCTGTTTTGATACTAGCACAGGGGTCCTTAAAATGAAGCCCTTAGACAGCCTTTATAATATTAAGATATATTTAATGATATTAAGATATGTTGGAATTTAATCTTTTTAATAACTTCAGTTGCTGACCAACTCTCTGCAGGGCTTTAAAGTTCTCCTTTGAAACATGATAAATAGGAAAGAAATTGTGAGTTCTGATAATCCTCTAGTGTGTTCAGAGTTTCCTTGAGTGGTTTTAGTGTCTATAGGGGTCTGTTGTGAGTGTTGTTTCTTTATTGTATTGGAGCGGGAGTGGGCAAAGAAGCAAAGTCGTGTAAACATGCACGTATTTCTTTTCTATCCATATGCTTCGTTTGTTTAGTCCTTTTCCTCAGTGGATCTCATAGAACCATACCAGGAATAATCCATTCCATGTCTCAGACTGGAATGCACCCTCAGTGGAGGAAGAGAGGAGAATGTAAATGTAGGGCAGTGCTTTCAGGAGTTCACCCCAGGAGCTTGGCAGGGGCTCATCCAAGGATACTCAGCACTAATAGCAGACCAGAGAACAAAGCCCTGGAAGCCTAGCTCCTGGTCTTTTGCTGCAATCTCAAACTCATATGTTTACTGAGAACATACTTCTATTACTTCCTTAACAACTTTCTCATGATAATCTTGGATTTCGCTTCCCCTGTTTGTTACAAGCCCACAAAAGCCAGAAGACAAATGTGCACCTAAATGTTCTCTTAAGTGCTAATGAAATACTGAGCTGGGAGGAGCACAGCTCTCCAGGGGTATGACGGTCTTATGGCAGACTTCCCTTGGAAATGGAAATGCTGATGAGTGCCCTTTAATGGTAGGTACTTCTCAATGCTACCTGTATCCCTGACAGACATAAATAAATAAATACAAGCCATTTCTAAACTTACTTGGTATCTTAGTTGTTCAAGGGGCTGACACCTGCTATAGTAAATAGCCAGTGTGACCACAGAGAAAACACCGTGTCAGTTTGCTTTTCTGTATTTGTAGAGCGCGTTTATACCCCAGTGGTATGCAAATATCCAGTTGCATCACGTTGCACGTAACTTCATTTATAACACACATTACTCACAACAGTCTGAGTCCAGGTAGATCTGTTCAGCTGAGCAAACTGTCCTGCTCACGGTGACTCACAAGAAGGAGCCTACAACAAGCAGCCAGGTGATGGATACACAGCAGAACGTGAGGCTGGTTTTATTTTTCTGAGCTGATTTAACTTCTGTAGCTCACAGAACTTCCAAAGTGCTCACTGACATACTACAGAGGAAACCAAAACTACCATTTCTGTGACTCAAAAGCAATTTCTTCTAAAGCAGGGTGCACTCTAAAATAGCAGACTGTAATAAATGAGGTACATTTAATCCTCTTTTGTATTTCCTCCTCTTTTGAATCATGAAACACATAAAAATAAATTTTATATAAAACTGATGCATACTTTTACAAGGCAAATGATCGAACACTCTTTTCCAGGCAACAGTGCTGAGAAATGGTTTGCCATAGATCTATTGGGGGTTAGGTATTTTCATTGAAAATATAATATCAGAAAAATATTACCTCTTAGTCTCAAACCTTGTTAATTTGAATTCCTGTGAACATCGAGTTCGAAGGGTGTTCTGAGTTCTTCCTTTTAATCCTTGCAATCACAAGGACGAACCTTTGATTATTTAACATCTCCCATCTCAGCTTTCTGCCTCATTTTAGCACTTCTAGATTGGGAGACAGCTCCCATGTCGGAGATGCTCCTAAATTCATTGACAGATCTTATAATCACTGAGAAAAAGCATTGAAGGGTATTTCATGACCTTCAAGTCAGCTTCAGGTCTTGCACATCTGAAAATATGGGAAATAAAGGATTAGAGGAAATATCGGAAACCTTGACACTCGCCCTTCCCTGTCAGTGGAATGATGTGCAAATCATCCAGCTACCTTGCCCGTGTAAGGCGTGAATAGCCAAGAGGATTAGCCACAGCAGTTCAGCCAAGCTGATTCATGTTAAAAGCTGATGTGGATGGACCATTCCCACCTGTGAATGGAGGAAAAAATTCCTTGCCAGGTCCTTCATTTGAACAAAAGAGGGCTTCTTGTAGCTTCAAGAGCTCCTACACAGCTCATTTAAGCACTGCATTGAGTCGGTCCCATAAGTAAAGATGCCAGCAGCTCTCCGCGCAGAGGCTGAGTGGCAGGTGAGTGTAGGGTTGGATGTGTCAAATACATAAAGGCAGAGAGGCTACAAAAGAGGAGCAAAGGGCTTATCAAATGTGAGTGATCTGGTGTTCTGGGGGTGAGGTGCGTCAGGAATTTGGCTGCAGGGCAGATGTAGCCACCCCCCTGCAGAGTTCAAAGCCACCCTTCGGTATGGGAGCGATTCCCGGAGCCGGGGTGCGCAAGCCAGGCAGGGTAAAGGTTGCCTGAACATGTACTTTAATTCTTCCTTTCTAGTGTTCAGAAACGTCTATTTTCCTAACTTGATTCTTTCTAAAAAGACCCGGGACTTCATCACATAATCTTAGCTATGCTTCAAGAAAACTATTTGAAGCTTAATTTTCCATCCTTACTCCTTTTCTCTAAGGGAAGAGAGAAATACGGTTGACAAGGGTTAGAAATCCTTTAGGAAGCCACAGCTATCACAGTTTTGCAGGAGAGATGCTATGGCAACTAGTTGAATATAAAGGAGGCTATATGATCTCCAAGTGATTCTTCTGTTATTTATAGAAATGGGGGCTGTAATATTTGGGGTTGCTGATATGGATTCTCTTAAAAAAAAACAGTGACATGCACTGGATGGGATAACTACTGTATGACTTGGAAACTTGGAGCTGCACACTGCACCAGCAGCCCTATTTCAACTAAGATTTTGGTCCCCCTATATCTTTTCTGTGTGCCTGGCTTTCAGGGCTCCTGTCAGGGACAGTGAGAAGGAATTAGGATTTCCATCCAGGTATGTATCAGAGAGGTCTGTACTGTCCACCAGTAGCTCAGGTGAAGAATACATGTGTGAACAGCTTTAATATGTTATTCCTATACACCTAATCCTAGTCTTCTCTCTCACTCTCCATATGCTTCTTTTCTGCCTGTGCTATTCTGGTCTTTCAATTTCTTCCCATTTATGTAAATCCTCTCTTTCCTTGAAGCCATAAAATCGTGCACTTTTCCCATTTGATGCAATCTCTCTGTAGTGACTGGTGAATAAGACCATCTGAAATAACATTGCACAGCATGGCACACTGATTTTTAGGGGATTCCATTCTCCCCAGCAGTAGGAATTTTCTCTTGGGCACCCAGCATGCTACTGCTGCTCTACTACTACTGTCATGTCATTGTGATTTCCAATAATTACAAGAATTATCACCTTATTTTTCCAGAACTTGAATGCTAAATGCTCCAACTTTATAGTGGCAGAAAAAGAGAATATTTTTAAGATTTATCTGGAGGAATAAAGTGAATACTAGAAAATGATGATACAAAAGAGCTTAATTGGAGTAAGGTGCTAGAAACAACAGGAATAAATTGACTTTATATAAATAATAGATAAATAATATCTGAGGCTCACCTAAGTTCAGCTGAGGGGTTCAAATGAGGGGCAAGCAGGCCCTTATTAGATCAAACAGTTAATTTTTCAGAAATGGTGACCTTTTCCCAGCTGGATTTTGAAAAAGAATATTTGACTGTGCAGAAGGTTATTAGAGTTGGTTAATTATCTTCTAGTGCATTTGTAGAATATGATAATGTGAATTTGAGACACCCCTGTAAAATGGATGACTGCTACTAAAGAAAAGTTCAGGGACTTCCTCTAAATGAACAGTAAAGGCAAGTCAATGACCTCTGCCATGAACAAAGTCTCTCTTCTCTCAACTTTCTGTTTTCTTTTCCATCATGAAACACCTCCCCTTCTATTTATAATACTGGTGTCTCTCCTACTACACCTTTCCCAGAAGTTTGTTTCTATACCATAATCTAGCAAATACAAGCTTGTAAAGTAGTAGAAAAGTACTTGGATATTCTCTTAACTGTCCAGCTGAAAAGTGTCACTGTTGTTCTACTATTCTCCTCCCTCCATTTGTTTCTTTCACCAGTTGTCTGACATCCAACATTTTAGGCATCTCCCTTCCAGACATGTAGCTGCACCTGATCTCATCTGAGGACACAAACCCACCTGCTGAATGATGGGGTTATTTGTCATAGTGAACAAACAATGGCATTGCTCTTACCCTTGAATTAAGAGACTTGGAAACTGTGCCTAATAAGGGTGCAAAAGAAAACACGCTCTCCTACAGATCCTAATGTTCTGCTGAGGTTTTTTCATCACCTGTGAAATGGCTGTTCCTGACAAAGTCTGGACCTCTCTACAGACCCAGATGTGGAGGCAACCTGAGGGTGTTGTGGGTCAGACTGCAGTTTACACATGAGGACATGTAAAACTGGGACTCAAATACTGGCAGTTAATCAGGATGGTCAGAAAGGAAAAGCTCAGGCAGGCACAACTCAAGAGTGAGGGCTCTCATTCCCAGTAAAGCTCAAGGAATTTACTACTGATTACTGTGTTCCCAGAAGCAGGTAAACAGCTGCAACATGGCAATGCCTGGACAAATGAAACAGCCTCACCCAAGGTGGACGTTGTTCACAGTCATTTTCGCTATGCATGTGAGTAGTTCTTGTAACTTGACTTAACAACTTGTAACTTGACTGTATTAGACCTTTGCTCCCATCCTATCTCCACACTTCAGTTTAAGCTCACAGCACTCCTGTAGGACACACCAACTCTCTTCGTCCTTTTGCAGAGGAGAAAATAAGGCATTGAGACATCATTTGCAAATAGCTTTAATGTGCAAGTAATAATAGAATGAATTAGGGTTTTCCAAATCCATGATTGCTAGTCCAGCTGTTTCTTCTGCTTTGCCTGTTGGTTAAGTGTTATATCTCCCCTGGGTTTTAAAGTGCTTCCTAGATGGCCTATATCAAAGCAAGGCTGGGGGCACCTGAAAAATACAGTGTCTGGTTTCTGAACTATCTCAGAAGGCCCTCTCTGAAAAGGTTCAGAGGACTGTGATATTCAGTTCCTACACTGTGTGTGCCCACCTACAGAGAGGTTCCTAGTGCTAAGTGGGGTGCCCCACCCAACAAGCAGGCAGGGGCAGATGTTTAAACCTGATGTTGACATCAGGCATCTCAATATTCAGGGCACTGAGCCAGGCAACAGGACATGCTGAAGAAAGGTTTGTGTTTGAAGTTCTTCCCCTAGCCTCCATAAAGCAGTTTAACTCAGAAATTGAGGTAGGTGCTTTGGTGAGGCAGAAACCGAAACCAGCATGTGAGCATCGGCGTCTCAGTCATGCAGTTGAACGAAGGCAAACAAGGTGGAAGAACAGCCCATTCCAGTGGCCCTCCTCAGCCCCAGGGGCATTGAACCCAGGGCTCCCTCTCAGCAGCACAGCCAGGTATTGGCCATTCCTGGTGGACACCTCCTACTCTTGTTTGGAGGATAAGGGGTCAGGACTACACAACTCGTGTGACGTGACAAGGATCAGCAGGACAAGAGAGACACAGAATGTCACCACAGTGTCTGGGGACTCAGGGACTCAGGGAGGACCTGCATCTCCTATGCCATGGTTGGGGAGACACTTTGTGTTGCTGATCTATTCTATGGATACAAGAGTGAAACTCAGCTTCTCAGTCCAAGCTATGTGTCCTTAGGCAGTTTAGATGAGATTTGAGTTATTTGCCTCAAGTAGTTGGAAAATTGTCTTAAATTGCACTTCATGTGGTTAAATGCTGTTATGGATTGTGCTGTCAGTTGCTTAATTAAGAAATTAATTTAGTGAGAGTTAGAAGATCTGGTTTCTATTTTTTGTTTGGTCACAGATTTCCAGCGTGACCTTGGCAATCAAATCAATTCAGGTCAAGTAGCAGTGAATTCAGTGTTTTAGGCATTGGCTAATACAAGAAATTGGAATGTATCTGCACCTAATTTGTGGAGTCCAGCATTTATCCATTCCTTATACACATCAATCACATAAGTTTACTTATTTTCTTGTATTTTGTGAACATGCTGACTGAACAGGCTAGTTTATCCTGGAGTTAAATTGAGATTATGATATTTCTGTACATTATGGGTAGTGAAATAAGGTTTGCAAAGCAGTCTGAGACTCTCATGTGCATCAAAATGTGTGTAGATGCATACACTTAATGCCCTTACTTTAGTTAATAATTTTTAATCTTCTGAAGCTTCACAAAATATGTCAATATTTGATATGGATGCTACCTCAGGCAAGAAGTTTACAAGTCTATGTCAATTGCTGTTTCTGAATCTGTTCCAGGAGGATGTGGGGCAACCATTACTTCAGACAAATGTTTTGATTATGGAAATGTCTTAATCTAACCCCTGTGATGGACAGACTCATAGACAGTGACACCATTTATGACATAGTAATGTATCAACACTACTAATTAATGTGCTATTTATATTGTGGTAATGTTCACAAACACAGTTTACAAACACAGCAAGACTCAAGTCTGCTGTACAAGTACACACAAACATGATTTCTGCCTCAAAGAGCTTAAATTCTAAATCAGGGGGAAAGCCATTTTCAGGCTCTGGAAAAAGGAAAAAATATCAAACCAGTGACAATGAAAGACTATGCAAAGCAACTCATCTACAGTGTAACAGGGAACTCATGGTTTCTCTGCAAGGGAAAGCTACTCTAATGTAACCTGAAGAGATTTTAAACAATGTAAGAGGTTATGCAGATGCTCCTATTTCAGAATATTAGTGGCTAATTTAAGCATAGATAAGGATTTGCCCAAGTGTTTGTCTACACGGTCTATATTTTTCTCATTATCATAATGTAATTAGCTAATGAAAAAATAGGTGTCATTTCCTCATGCAGACATCCAGAGGGAACACAGAGGTTGGCAATTATGCAGTTGATGCAGGGAAGGAATATTGGCACACTCAATTATTCCCTGGAGACTTGCTAACACAGGATACTCCCTTAACTTGGAATCCTCCTTGTAGGAATTCCATACTTCCAGATGTGTTCTCTCCTTCTGCTCAGAGATTGTGTCCAGGTGCCCAGTAGCCCAGTCATTACAGCACTACAGCCCTGCCTGGACTGTCTGATAAGAGATCCCAAAGAAACTTCCAGCAGCTTTGTGCGGATCAAAGTTGCAGTGTTTGTGCAGTTTGTCCTGTGAGCCTCGCTCTATTGGATGTCCATGCACTTCATGGCACAAATACACTTCTGTTAGAGAACCTATACAAAGAAGAAAGGGAGCCCTTCCTAAACTAGAAAACTAGAATATATACTGCCCACGTTACTTTTTTTTTTTAATAGTAGAAAAGTGTCTCTTCAGTTTACAGTGTTGAATTAATCAGTCACACAAAGTTAACTGGAGAGAAAAAATTATACATGAAGTGTCTGAATGGTGATTATGTTCATCTTCACCTGGGGAAGGAGGGGGATTAAGTAAATCCCCATCACAGTTTTCTTCTTATTGGACAAGTCAATCAAGTGCAAAAGGAATAATTGGACTGTAGTCTTGAACTACAGCAGTGATTTTTGCTGGGGCTCATCTGTCAAAGCTGCAATGGCAGTGTCCACATCAGTTGAATCATACTGACATAAATTCACTTCTCAAGTTAAATGAAAATGAGTTTTTCAGGCTATAATTATGCTGTCACATAAAGCACCTTACTATTTAGCGTTTGGAACTAGGGTAATCTCGTAGTGCATATGATTCACCCAGGTCTTTTCAAACTGACACAAATTTATGTGGCCTCACCTCACCCTCAAATGAATATTGCAAATCCAGATGGCTCAAGAGGATGGGAAGACCAGAGCACTGGCAACTGTTGAGACAGGATATCACATCAGAGCCCAGAGCCAAGGACAGCTCCAGCACAGCAGTAACTGTCCCAATGCTGGCATGCCACTAAATGCTTCAGATTCCTTGCAGGTAAGCAGCCTGTACCCAGGACATGCCTAAGTGTAGAAGGGCTGCAGACAAATAAAAAACATGTGCTGGTTATAGAACAGCAGGGATTAAACTTTGCCTCAGGTGTCTGCATTTAAGACCAGTGTTTTCAGTGCACTTACCCTGGGTTGGTGTGTGTGTGACAGGGCAGGGAGCTGTGGGAGCTGTTGCTGCTTGGGGCTGTTGCTGGAGGGCATTCAGCCAAGACACATCTGCACACATGCAGACATAGAGGGAATTATTCCTGCTCAGACTGTGTTTTCCCCAGGACTCACTCTGAGCCCCAGCAACCTCCTCCACCACATCACCCCACATCTCTGATATGCTCATGGTTTCTCCATTTCTGCACTCAGGCTCCATCTCTTCCCCATTCCCACCTTGACCCCCCAGCCCAGACCCCTGGCTTGCCAGCCCAGCTCTGTCCTGCCTTGCTCCTGCATCTGCAGTGAGATGCTGGGAATGGCTTCCTTGCTCTGCACAGTGCTTAGCAGCGTGGGATAGCTGACTTGTGGCATCTTGCTTCATCCAGGTCTGGGCCCAGGTCCCAGGGATGTTATTCACAAACATGTAATTGTTCACAAGGAATCTTGGATGCACTCTAGGCCAGGAGATTAAATTCCAAATAGTTGCAATTAGACTTGTGGAGTGGCAGGGTTTACCATCCAGTCTGTATGTTACTCACCTATTTTGCTTGTGGACCTCAGCAAGTGTCTTGAACATTTCATCTCCACACGGAGTCCTCTGGAGATGTTACATGAGGAATCTCTGTACTGCTCCATTGTTTACTGTACATGTGCCCTAGGATAAGTGAAATCAAAATGTGTTGCAGAACCAAGAGCCCAAACATAGTCATTCTGAGGAGACAAATATATTTATAGGTATCTATCTGAGAATATTTTTGCACAGTTTTACTGTATACTTTGGCTAGAAGAAACCCAATCTTTATGAAGTGCAAAGCACCGAGAAATGAAAAAACAGTGAGTAGAAAATCTGGAGGTATTCTGCACAGTTCCAGATTTGTGTAAAGATTGTTTACAGTTTGAGCTTCTGACTGTGTGTTAGAAATGGCAGGGTGCTGCCCAGTACTGTCTATACTGCTTAAGTCCATGAAGAAAAGCCCTGCAACCTTGCCTTGCAAGATAGAAACAATATATATCTTGTCTCCACCACGCATTGCACAGCTAGGGACCTTCAGCCAGCACACTGAATTAATGCTTCAATGGCCTTCCACAAAAAGAACTCAAACATCAAGCCTCGGGCCCTCCCTGTGAGCTAACAAAATACCTTTGCCATAAGCATAACCCAGGGTCATGATTAACTAACTGCTACTTGCCCCTTTGGACATTAAGAATGGTGAGGCTGGAGTAGCATTAACTAATTACACACCCTCATTGCCAGCTGCACTGAGTATCCTGTCCTGGAGTTCATCTTCCAAAATGCACTTATACTTTTCTGGGCTTTTAAGCCCATTTCAGACTGATAGCATAGAAGGACTGCATCTGTGCTTGTAACAGAGTTGAAATTGGACATATATATATTGTCTTTGTCAGTGTCTGGAAATATTTCCATGTTATGACTATGAACTTCAAACATACTTTTAGGGGAGATACATCACAATTTAAAATCAAAAGCACCTGATGTACTCATTAATAGAGCCAGACAGTGACTATTTAGGAAACATTTTCCTCAAAGATAAACAGTGGTACCTGAAGGAAAGGACAGAGATAAGGAAAGGTGGAAAATCATAAAGTACTCCATAAAGTGAAGCATCAGGAGAAAAATATGTTCTTATTTTTCCCTGTTGCTTTCCTCTGCCCAGGAACTGTGTCATGACTGTGTATGGTTCTCTGCAAGGCAGAAAGAGATGGCTGTGTGCCTGTTAAGCTGATGCTGACCTGCCTTCCTGACCTCACTGGTCCAAAGAGGGGCTATTTCAGCTGCCTGAGGTCTGCTACCTACACAGGTGCTCTCTGTTGAGACATTGCTGAAGGAGAATTGCCTTTCAGAAAGCTGCCCCTGGCAAAGGGTAATTGAGGCATCCTTGGCTTTGAGTAAATTAGAGACACTGATTTGGACACTTGCTTTGACTCCAGGTTTTCTCTTGCTTTAGGTTTGCTTGAGAGCTTGTGGCAGTGTAAATAGGAGGAAAACAGGGATCAGTGGCAGTTTAGGAAATTAAAAGACTGAAGGACAGGCTTTAAAACCTGCAATCTAAATCCCAGTTAGAAATTCCTCATGCAGTGTAATGTGGTAGCCAGCCTGAGTCTGGCTCCCTGGAAAAGCTGACTGCTGGTTACTGCCTCCCTTGGGAGAGCTGTGCTGGGAGGCTTTCACCATGCCTTGTCCCTGGGAGTGGTTTGGGGCTGGTTGTGGCAAAGGTTAAATGACTGCTTATATGAGCTAGAGAGGAGAGGAAGGGGGAAACAAGTGTCCATTAGCTGTGGAAAAGAACTGAGGACAAAACTGAGAGCAATGGGGAATGTCTGTGGCCAGAGCAATGGCTTAGTCTGAAAACCTGCAGAATGAACCGAGGGGTCCGGGGTGGCCTAGAGCAGAAATCTGACTTGGAAACAGACTAAAGAATAGAGTGATGGTGGGGTCACTTGCTAGTGCAACGCTGTTCTTATTAATGAAAACATGAAGAACAAGGCAGGAAGAGTCAGGATCAGAGAAAATTTAGCATCAGAGTGATTTCCAAAACACAGAAGCACAAGGAATCAGTAGCCATATACAATTTCACTCTCACCCAGTACAACTAATAAACACTAGTACAGCTAGAGATCAAGTATTTGTGGATGGAAGTCAAGCACCTAACTGCAGACAACTTGCTTTCTTTGTCCTAGAAGCTTTAAATTATTGAATTTGGCCTGGACAGCTCTCAGGGTGGACTTTGTGTGCAGGTACACATGTATGACACAGCAGTGCACCCACCAACCCCAACACCTGAATCTCACAACAGAGTTATGTTAAGAATAGTAATCAATTGGGGTGTCTATGGACAATTTTACCATCAGGGATAACATCAGAAAAACACATGGATTTTTACAAGAAGTAAAATGTAATTTTAATGTCAAAAAGCCCATTCAGATAGGAAAGTAAAGAAACTGGTAATATAAAAAAGCAGTTTCTATAGAATAAGACCTTCAAGCAGGAGTGAATTGCTTTCATAGTGTATTGTAATACTGGTAGGGCTTTTTCTATCCCTCAGATCTCAGTAAGGAGCTACAGCTGACAAGGGTGGACTCATTCTGCAGGGAGTGTCCACCAGGTTTGAAGTTATGGCAGAACAGATTATTAGCTATGGCAAATAGCAAGGAAAAACAGTTAATTAAAAAAAAAAAAAAAGCAGGCAGCTAAATAGTGACAAAGAACACTCCATATGTAGTAAGATGGTCTTTTTATTCATAGTATCTTGGTTTAAGCTAGAAAGTTTTAAATCCTTGCTTTTTTTTTTTTTTTTTTTTTTTTATTTTATTTTTATTTACCAGATGCAGCTGTAGCTCTAGAGAAAGCCAGTAGGAGTTTTGAGAACTCTTCTTTAGGTGTGATTTTAAGAAATAACAGGAGCTGAAAAGCAACACTGTTCTGCCCAAAGGAGCTACAGATTATGGACTGGATCTGAAATTATATTCAAGTCAGTGGATTCATATAGGCAACTCCAACATTAACACTCTCAAATGTGTTCTGAAAGAAAGGACAGTGCTCAGAACCACAGAATTACTGAAGGGGCAGGTAGGGAGATATGTTTGAGGTTATACTCACTTTTGTTTATCTCCACTTAAATGCTGGCTGTCATGTGTGTCTTGCATGAAGGACAAGATCACTGTAACAAGCAAAGTCTTTGGTGCATGTAGAATTTGAGAGTCACACAAGATCAGTTTTGTTCCTACCTCTTTTCAAACAGAGGTGATTGGTGTGACTGGCATAGATATATATGAATATCAGGTGGTGTAAATTGGAAATGAGATAGTGGCACTGGACAGGGTGAAAAAGGTGAGTGCTACAGGATGCTCTTTTGATGTTCTGTTGATCTCTGTTGATATTGGGCTACTATGTTCAAACCCTCATGATGTCAGGTCTAATCTATGCACATATTTTCTGGAAACTTTGACAAATATTTAGTAATAAAACTAGCCTTCCTTACAATGATATGTCAAATAAACATACAGACATCAGTGAAGCCAAAGCAGTTTATTTTTCTTTTCACAACATCTTTTTATTTTCTGTGATACTTTCACATTCAGCCACTAAGAAGTGACTATTAAGAAAAGAGAATTTTTTTTTTTAAATTTTAATGCACAGATACAACTAGCTCTCTTAATTCTTATTTAGTTACTAAGTTTCTGAAACTAGTGAAATCTCATGCCTGAGGATGTCCTGGACATTTAGCACACTTGGTGCCTAGCTGTGAACCCATAAGTTCAGGCATCCATTTTAAAAAGCAGATGAAGGTTTCCTTTTGCATTTGTGTCCACTTTGAATGTCTATTGCACAGTGAGCAGGTGAAAAGGCAATGATAGTGAGGTGAAGGCACTGCCTCAGGTAGCAGGTTATCTGCTTATCTGGATTCTGTGCCTGGGTCTGCCAAGCCTTCTTTAAATTAGTTGCATCATTTTTGAGCTTCATTCTTTCCTATCTACAGAACAAGGAAAACAAATCCCAATTTACATTGGCATTGCTTGCATTGCAAGCATTAATTCATTGCTGTCTGTAAAGGAGATCAATCCTCTGATAAAAGGTGCTAGAGGAATGCAAAATATGTCTATAATAGAAATATGAAAATGGGGATACTGTCAAGGTTTGCCTTGGCTAAGTGAAAGGTTCCAATACCAGCTGCAGTCCCTCTGGGGGCTGAAACTGTCTGTTCTTTGGATATGTGGCAGGATATGTGAATTCTGATGAGGGCAGGAATAATATTTAGCACTAGTGAAGATTTTCTTTAAAGGTAAAGTTTCTGTTTCTTAGTAACACAGAGCGTTTTACTGTCCAGCTTGTCATGCTTGTGTGATTTGTGTTGCAAAGAATGTGCTTCATCTCTGCTCCCGTTGGCTTCATTCAGTGTGAGCACATCCAGGTACACAAGGACCTGTAAGTGGTTCATCACAGCTCAATGGCCCCTTTTATTTCTTACTGTCAAGTCCCATAAGGTTCTAGTGACAGCCATTAGGTATTTATGACAGGTTCTGGAAGCAACATAAAAGGAACATTTAGGAAGAGAGTGAAGCAAACAAATGAGAAGAGAAAATTTCTGTGCAAAATTCACCTCACATGAGGGTCAATGTAGGACACACAAGTGCACAAGCCAAATGTAAGTAATAATAAAGGGACTGTTTTACAGAAATAGAACATCCAACTTCTGGACAGTGGCTGGAGCCAGCTATACCTGAGACATACGTGACTCTTGGTGTACTAAACTAACCCGCTAAACATATGCTGGATGGGGTTGTAAATATTAGCAAATGCTCTTCTTAACTGCCAGAATGCAAATTTAGAGGCAAAATTTCTCAAATGGTCTGGTCCCATGGGTGAAATAACTAGTAATGAGAATATGAAGAACAGTAGTTCCTTATTCAGTGGAGTGCTGTTAGCAGGGGCAGGGTAAGGATTCCGAGCATGGTCTTGGCCAGCCTTTGGAGGCCTTCTACTGCTAACCTCACCACTTAGTCCTTCATCATCACACACCAGTGCCTACCTCCCTTTTGGCATCAGCAATATTTTGTATTGATTCCAGACCTCAGGCAATGGACACCATTTAAGTACCACAAACAGAATTGCTTCTTAACTTGGTTACAATTTTTTCCACCAAAACATATTTTCCAGAAAATAACACTTTTTCACTGGCAACTCCATAACTACTTTTTTTTTTTGTTATTTTCCCTCTGGAGACACACTGGTACTTTGAAAGCTCTTGGCAGAAGCCTGTCAAGTTGGCTGCTTGTCTAAAGGTGTGACTGCCTGATGGACTCAGAATCTGGCTGAGCTTCTTGCAGAATCAGCCAAGTCCTTTGGCTTCCCTGCTAATAGATGAGCAGGTATTTTGGCTGGCCACTGGACTGAGTTGTTCCCATTTACTGGAAATTTGGCTGCTGGCATTTTGTCATAAGTATAATGTTAGCAGCCTGGAGTTCTACACAAAGCAGAAGGTGCTGTGGTTTCCTTCCTGCCACCTCTAGTCAACAGTGGTGAATGTACAGCACTGAGTGATGCCCTTTTATAAGCTATTGCATCCAAGCAGAAAGGTCTTGATATCACTTTTGATCCAAGTTTGTGTTTCAACCCCTGCCTAACATTGGTGGCAGAAGATTGCAGTGATTTCTGGTGTGGTTTAAAATAGAACTTGTTTCCATTAGTTGATTCATTTTTTCCAAGAGTAGCAAAGAAGATAAAAGCTGTTGTGTGCCCTCCTTTTTTCTACTCATCTTGTGATCTGCCAACATATTTCAAAAAGTCTCGTGGCTGAGATCCTTGACCTTAAGAAAGTATTAGAATTTTTTCCTCATTCCTGCTACATGTGAGTGCATGTGATGGTCTTGTCTATTTTTGTTTATGTAATGAAACATCAGTGCCCCAAAGGCACTGGTCATTCATCCACTTATGCCAGCATTCTTGGCACTGTCTTGGCTTTTTCCAGGCAGTCTTTCTGTGCATCAGCATCAACACATGAGACAGCATGCCTTCTTACATCTTTTTCAAGGGACCTCTTAAAAGCTTTCCTTATTTGTCTTCTCTACACATTTT